>NW_027187407.1:595531-598383 GCF_028583685.1 Petaurus breviceps papuanus
GAGAGAGAGAGAGAGAGAGAGAGAGAGAGAGAGAGAGAGAGAGAGAGCAGGCTTTTTGCTCAGTGGATATAGAGCTAACCTTGAAGCCAAGACAATCTAGGTTCAAGTTCTCGTCTCTGACAGGTGAAAAAATGACATCAGTTCATTTTCTGTCACTGACACATATTGAATATGTGATTGAACAAATCACTTGACTTCTTAGTACCTTAGGCAACACTGTAAGCTGCCAAGAAGATGGAAACCTGAATTAGCAGAGGAAATTTACTCACCTGGGAGTTCTCTATTGTGATGAATTTACTAGCCTAGTCCCTATCTCTATACTTATATTTGTCCATGTTGTCTCTCTCTCTCTCTTTTTTTTTTTTTTTAAGCAATCGGGGTTAAGTAACTTGCTCAAGGTTACACGGCCAGGTGTTTCTGGGTGGGTGCTAAGTGTCTGAGCCCGGGATTCGATCTCCAGGTCTTCTCAACACTGGAGCCGGTGCTCTTACTTGCTGTGCTACCTGGCCGCCCCTCCATGTTGTCTCTCTTGTTAATCAATGCTACTGCAAACTTTTGTTATATACATTTGAGTCTTGTATTTTTTTTTTTAAAGATATAATAGACGACAAGGGCAGAGGATTACATACTTTCTCAGATATGGCCAATATTTGAGCTTGTTTTGCTTATTACATTTGTTACAAGATTTTATTTCTTAACATATATTAATAAAATTCATAGAAGATTTTATTTCTTCTCAGGCACCACACACCTACCAAATGGTCAGAAGTCCCCCTGGTGAATGGTGATGCTTTAAAGCACTTAGTGTGAAAAACCAGAGAGATCATGTAATTCTTTTTTCAAGTCAACAAGCATCTTTTAAACAGATGCTATGGGCCAGACACTATGCTAATCTGTGAGGACACAGAAAGGCAACCCCTGCTCTCAGGTAGCTCACATTTTGATAAGGGAAACAACATGCAAAAATATGATGTAGAAACAATATATAGACAGGATAAATTGGAGATAAGCCGCAGAGGGAAGGAACCAGCTCTTAAGGTGGGTTAGGAAAGACTTGTTGTAGAAGAAGGGATTTTAGCTGGGCATCAAAGGAAGATGGGGAAGCAACGAGATACACATAAGGAAGGAGAAAACTCTAGGTATGGGAGACAGGGAATTATAATAGCATAAATTATTTGAGAAATGTATAAAGGTAGCATGTAATAAAGCAGGCCTGCTCAACCTATGGCCCCCACACTGCTTATAGCCCCTTACATTGCTTGCTGCACACACCAAAGGATTTCCTCTACATACAAAGGATGTTTTCCTCTACAATTTTCGCAGGCCCCCTGAAACCCTTTGGCATGCTGTGAGCTGCCTGCAGGACGCAGGTTGTACAGGCCTGTAGTAAAGGAAATATCCCTGGTCTTAGAGTCAGACATGAGATTGAATCCCAGGTCCAATCCTAGCTAAGCAACCCTGCTTAATTTACTCAACTTCTCTGAGACTATGCTCCCTTATCTATGAAGAGTGGATGATAAAAAATAAAAATAACAATTCAACTACCTTCACAAAACTGCACTTGCCATGTGTTTTCATGTCTATTTTAGACAAAGCCTCTTGTTTTTAAGTCAGGTAAATTAGCATCTAAGTACTTCCTATGTGCCAGACACTGTGCTAATTTTAACTTAATTTGACCTCATTTACAGAGAGCTAAAGCACCTGCACTGCTGCTTGTGTTTTCTCCTTTTTGCCCTGGCTACTCTCAGCTTCTGACCCTTGTTAACTACAGGCTTCCTGTCCCACTTAGCACAGTGAAAGTGAGCTGTGAAGAGGAGCCTTTACACTCTCCCTTAGCCCAGGAGCCTCCCTGGGAAGCCTGGCTTTCTAAAACGAGTCATAGCTTCTCAGTTCTTGCTCCCAGCCCTGGGTCCTCCTTGCTCTTGTTCTTTCCCTTTTGTGCCAAAGAAAGAAAAGATTAAAAATGGAGACTGATATTAAAAGAGAGGAAAGAAGAGGACATGAGCTAGGAGACAGTGAGACTGGCCGGAGAAGAGGATTTCTTGGGGGAAATGTTGAGTGATCAAGATGGGAAGACAGTCTGGGAAGTTCCCATGTGAGGTGATTAGGATCTGAATCGAGGCTGCTTGATAATGTTCTTTGCATGGCACCTTATCGTTTATAAAGTACTTTCATATTCATTAGAATTATCGGTTCTGGAGGGGTGTGGTTGGTGGTAGTGATGGCTATGTCACACACACAGACACAGACATACACACACACACACACACACACACACACACACACACACACACACACATACACAAACACCCTGTGGACCCTGATGCTGGAGAGGCTGAGACTGGTGGATCACTTGAGTTCATGAATCCTATACAAAGTTGATGGGGTTCCAAGCTAAGTCTGGCAACAGCTCCAGGGATCTGGGGACCACCAGGCTGCCTAAGGAGGGGCAAAGTAGCCCAGGTTAGACAAGGAGCAGGTCAAAGCTTCTGTTCCAAGTCAGCAATGGGGTTGGCCCATGAGTAGCCACTTCAATTTCAGTCTGGGAGAGAGGGAAATGGGAGGGAGGAAGAGGGAGGAGTGAGAAGGGAGAATGGAGAAGGGAGAGGAAAAGAAGGAGGAAGAGAGGATGACATTACCATCCAATTATTGCCTTGGGCCTGTTCACAGGGAAACTGAACAGTAGGGCTTGGCCCAAGAATCCTCAAATGAGACAGACTTTTAGGTTCCTCCTTTTTGTTTTAAAGTGAGGTATTTTCCATGAGGACCTTAAAGAGAATATTTTAACTCTCTCTCTCTCTCTCTCTCTCTCTCTCTCTCTCTCTCTCTCTCTCTCTCTCTCTCTCTCTCTC
>NW_027187407.1:598393-643815 GCF_028583685.1 Petaurus breviceps papuanus
CTCTCTCTCTCTCTCTCTCTCTCTCTCTCTCTCTCTCTCTCTCTCTCCAGTAAGTAGGGAAGGAGGTTAAAAAATGGGGGTTTTTCCCTCTGGAATTAAAAAAAAAACTATTTTTTTTAAAAGAGGAGGAGGAGAAATCTCCAGATTAGAAAGTGTCTTAGAGTCCATCTATCTAGTCCAATTCACACTGAAACAAAAACTCTCCCTATAATATAACCTATAAGTGACTATCCAATATTTGTTTGGCAACTTACCATAAGAGGGAAGCTACAACCTACTAAGGCATTCCATTCTATTTTGGTATCATTTTAATTATTAGGAAGTTTTTTTTCTTTCTTATACCAACCTTAAATTTGCCTTTTTGAAACTTCTACCCATTGATTCTGACAATGGCACCATCCTATAGTGGATAGAGGTAAAATGGACCTGAGCTCAGCTCTTGTTTCTTCCACTTACCAGCTGTGTGATTCTGGGTAAGTCATTTTAACTCTAAGTGCTCTAGGCAACTCTATAAGACTATTACTTGTGTAGAAGGTGCCAACCTGCATTAGTAAAGGGTGTTTCCTCACCAGGAAGTTCCTGATAACAATGAAATCACAGGTCTCTAGTCCCTATCCTATCACTACCCATTGATAATAATTCTACCTACTTTCTAGGGCCAGAATCTTAAGTCTTTTTGCACCCTGACATTCTGCCAGTATTTTAAGCACACATCAAGAAATGCTGCTAGCACGAGTATGTCCAATTTAGTTTAATTCGAGTGACCTTTTTTAATCCCTTAAATCTAAAAGGGGGAAGTAGGGAATCAGAAGGGAAAGTCCGAAGTCCCTGTTACCCACAGATGTTTCTTTCTGGGGAGTATGAGTCAGAAGCTGGCTCACTGTAGCTGCCACTTCTGGAGACCTATTCTTGGCAGCTGGGGAGCCGAGGGGACGTTACAGAGGACCTCATGCCCTGTAGTCACCAGTTTTTTCTAGGATCCAGAGCTGAGCCTGTCCTCCCCTGGAACAAGCCTCCCCTTACCCCATGCAGGTCTCTTCCTTATTTTCTTCCATACTCAAGATGGTAGAGTTTATCTTTCTTGGTACTGTTTGTCTAACATTTTAGGTAGAATTAACGAGGTTTTCATACTATAATCTGCTTTTTCTGGTGTCCTAGAATACAATCCTTTATTTTGCCTCTTCCATTCTTTTTATTTCTTGCAATGAATGGATTTCTGCCAATCATGTATCTTGATGGCACGTGGCTTAATTTTCACAACAATCCCATGAGATAGACAAAGCAGGGACAATCAGTCCCATTTTACATGGGGAAATTCAATGTGGTGAAGTGACTTTCCCTAGTTTACACAATAAACAGGGGTCTAATCATTGCAATAATTAGAATTAGAGTGCCCTATGTCAGTTCTAGGAATTTTAAAGTGCAGAGACTTGGTCAGCTTCTCCTACCCATCACAATCCCCCAATTCAAAGCAAATGCTGCTCCCAATGAATTGTTGTACAGTAATTCAGTCTGCTTTTACATTTCATTTACTGTTTGTTAAACTTAGAAAATCCCAAACAAAATGAGCATTTCCATACACAAAGAACAGAAAAAGAAAACTGTACCTGAAACCTTGAATCTCTATTATGCATAATTTACTTTTCAAGTATGTAATGAATTCAGCATAAAACACACTACTTGTCTGGGTTTCCTTCTGGCCTCTCTATTCTATCTCAAATGCTTTTATGGCTCTCTTTTTTTTCTCCCTGAAAACCTTAATATTAGTCCCTTTCTTTCCTCCAACTCCTTCCCCCATTTGAGAAATGATTTTTTCCTTCCTCAATCCTCTGATTTGTTTATGATGTAACTGATATCTAAGTTGTGTATCCCTTTGGAGGTTTTAGTGTTATACAATGTGAGATGTTATTCTAATTATAATATCTGCCAGACTACTTTACTATTTCCCCAGCAGTTTTTGTTGAATATTGAGTCCTTTGGGTATAATAAATATGATGCTACTTTGTTAATTTACTTATTTCTACATATTTTCTATATATGTGTTTCTATATGTGTACCTAAAACGTTTCACTGATTAACTTTCCACTTTTTTAACCAATATTGCATGATTTTGATAATTAGAGTGTTTATTAATCACTTGCCATATGCTAAGCACTATACTAAGTGAGGGAGATTACAATACAGGTTAATAAGGGTGAAAGACAATACATAAAGAGCAGCTGAATGGTAGGGTGGGGTGGGGTAGGTAAGGTCTGCTGGAAAGGAGCTAGAGAAGTTCAGAGTTCAAAGTGGGGCTGAGAGTTCTTTGTCCTTCCATCTCAAAGAGGACCATGACATCAAGGAGGTGATACCATGACCTGCAAGTGAACTGGATTTAAATTAGGGAGGGCTGTGCAAGGTCACCAGCCTCACTTTCTCCTCCTGAGATCTGGATCTAGTAGCAAGTTATAGAGCAAAATAACTGGAGACGACCCAGGATGCAAGGGGGGACTTTGGCCTTTTCAAGCTAAGGTCTTTAACAGGTCTCAGTTTGACTGAGGCAATGCCCATTCAGAGACTAAGGCTTAATAGGAATTGAAGCAGAGAATGGTCTCTTTACCTAGCAAAAAATTTAAAATGAATAAATAAATAAAATTAAAAAAAATCAATCTGGGAGGGGAAGACCTTCAGTGTTTCTGGCCCAAACAGGAACAATTTATATTTATATTAATTTTATTTTATATTAATATATATTATATTATAATATATTAATTAATGTATTTATATTAATTCTGAGCCAATCAGGACCCAAACAATGACCAAGTAGGGCTTGGCATGGGACCTATTGTTAGCCAACGAGAGTCAAAGTGATTTGGGCTTAAAGAGTGTGATGCCCTATGGTGACTGAGAGAAGAGAAAGAAAGAAAAAGAAAGGAAGGAAAGGAAAAAAGAAAGGAAAAAAGGAAAGAAAGAGAGAGAGAAAGAAAGAAAGAAAAAGAGAGAGAGAGAAAGAAAGAAAGACATGTTACCCAACTGACCAGTTCCAGTGTGGTCCCCAGAGGGCAGCTTCTTTTCTATTCACAAAGGTCGCTGTTTGTCCTCTGTTCTCGAAGAGAACCATGACTCAGGAAAGTGATGCCATGACATGCAAGTGAACTGGATTTAAGTGAGGGAGGGCTGTGCAAAGTCACCAGCCTGACTTTTTCCTCCAGAGCCATCTGGGTGAAGTGGCCAGACAACTGAAGATGGCCTATTCAGTGATTGAGGCCTAATAACAATTGAGACAGGGGCTGAGAGTAAAATGATCATGGCCTAAGTACCTTATGACTCACCAATTAAAAGAGGTTGATGCTGCATAAAAAGGCTGCCGACAAGGAGCTATCATTTGGAGAGTACTTGGAAACTTGGGAGTGAAGTAAGCCTGGTGATCATGAAATGGTAGACCAGTTGTGGAAGTTACCAATATGAAGAGAGGGTTGCATTACTGTCAGGTAACATAGTTTGAGAATTGGAATTGCTTGATCTTATTCACACTTTTTTTCTTTATTTCTCTTTGCATTCTAGACCTTTTGTGCCTCCAGATAAATTTTGTTTTTTCTCTTGCTCTTTCAAGTAATCCTTTGGTAGTTTGATAGACGTGGGCTGAATAAGAATATTTATTTAGGTGATATTGTCTTTTTTATTATACTGGCTCAGTCTAAGTGTGAACAAATAACATCTCCAATTATTCAGGACTTTATTTCTATAGAGTTGCATTCTTATAGTTTTTATGTGTCATCTTGGTAGGTAGAGTCCCAAATATGTTCTGTAATTTTGAAAGAAAATTTTCTGTCTATTTCTTACTGCTGGGCTTTGTTAATAATATAGAGAAATACTAAGGATTTATGTGAGTTTATTTTCTATCCTGAACCTTTGGTAGGGTTTGTGTTTCAATTAATTTTTAGTTGACTTATTAAGGTTCTCTAAATAGATGCAAAAAGTGATAGTTCTGTTTTCTTTTTGTTTATACTTATACTCTCAATTTCTCATTCTTGTCAATGCTATTACTAGCATTTCTCCCACTATATCAAATAACAGTAACCATGATGGACATCATTTACCACTGATGATTTTGGATAATCTTTTAGCCTTTCTCCATTACATTCAATGCTGGTGGTTGGTTTCTTTTAGACATTGTTTACTATATTAAGGAAAGGTCTATTTATAAAGGAATCAGGGGCCTTTCTTGGGCAAAGACAATAGAGTAGACCAGGAGAACAGTGACCAAACCTCTCCCAGGATTACACCACCTTGGAAGCAACAAAAACTACCAAATCCCCAGAACTACCTGGCTTGAGAGCTCTAGCAAGTCCAGAGCCTTGAGAATTCTCTATGCCTTTTAGAATTAGGGTTGAATTCTGTTAAAAAAAAATGCTTTTTAAACATCTTTTGATGTAATCATATGTACTTTTATTTTTTATTATTAATGTACTCTATTATGTTTTTTTCTTTATAATTTTCCTTACATTGAAACAACCTTCATTCTTTTTAAAAAATTTTTAAAATTTATTTTATTTTTAGTTTTCAACATTTAATTCCATAAGTTTTAAATTTCCCCCCCCCCTCCTCTCTTCCCAAGAGAGCCTGTAATCTGATATAGGCTTTACATATACATTCCTATTAAACATATTTTCACATTAGTCATGTTGCATATAAGAATTATAATGAATGGGAGAAACCATGAGAAAGAAAAAAAAAAGAAAATAGTCTACTTCAGTCTGCATTCAGACTCCATAGTTCTTTCTCTGGATGTGGATGGCATTTTCCATTATGAGTCTTTTGGAAATGTTTTAGGTCCTTGCATTGCTGAGAAGGGCTAAGTCTATCAAAATCAGTCATTGCAGACTATGGCTATTACTGTGTACAATGTTCTCCTGGTTCTGTTCACTTAACTCAGTATCAGTTCATATAAATCTTTCCAGGTTTTTCAATCTTCATTCTTGACATAAATCCAGGAATTTGGGATTTATATGGATCATAGGAACAGAGATATTATAGATCCATAGTTGAAAGAGATCTCAGAAATCATCTAGTCCAACCCTTCATTTGTAGATAAGGAAATTGAGACCCAAAAAGGTTAAGTGATTTTACCCAAGGTCACATAGATAGGTATAGGCTTTGAACCGAAGTCTTCTGACTCCAGAGCCATTGCTCTTTCTAGGTTTTATTTGATAGTGTGCTGGTCTCTCTCTGGGTAGTGTGAGCTACTCTCTGCTGTTTCTTTTGCCTAACTGCTCCTTTTCAATTTGCTTTGCTGGTTCATGATCCCAATCATGTCCCCTAACTGTGGGTGTTCCCCCCATGTTCTATCCTAGACCCTTTCCTCTCTCTGTGTTCACTCTGTGACCTCATCAGCTTCCCTGCATTTAACCATCATCTCCATGCCAATGATTCACAGATCTATATATCCAGCCCCAATCTCTCCCTTAAGCATTAATCTCCCAGCACCAATTGCCTATTGGACATTTCAAACTGGATGTCTTGGAGACATCTCAAATTCAACATATCTGTGAATATTGCAAGATTACAAAGACTAAGTTTAACTCCAAAGAAGAGATATGAGAAGACACCTACTATCACTCCTTTAGAAAACTAGAGGATCCCTGGGTATGGAACATTACACATACTGTCAGACTTTTTTTTTTTTTTTTTTTTTTTTAAAGCAATCAGGGTTAAGTAACTTGCTCAAGGTTACACGACCAGTTATTTCTGGGTGTGGTGCTAAGTATCTGAGCCCGGATTTGATGCCCAGGTCATCTCGACACTGGAGCCGGTGCTCTTACTTGCTGAGCCACCTGGCCGCCCCTAAGCAATTGGGGTTAAGTAACTTGCTCAAGGTTACACGGCCAGGTGTTTCTGGATGGGTGCTAAATGTCTGAGCCCTGATTCGATCCTCAGGTCATCCCAACACTGGAGCCAGTGCTCTTACTCGCTGTGCTACCTGGCTGCCCCCAGACTTTTTCAATGTAATAATTAGCTTTACTGATTTTTTTCTCAATAAACTCCATTAGCTTCCTATTGCCTCTAAAAACAAAGATAAACTCTTCTATTTAGCTTTTAAAGCCCTTCACAACTTTGCCTTAACCTATCTTTCCAGTCTCATTGTACATCACCCCCTCCTCCTGAACTCTGTGATCTAGTCAAAATGGCCTTCTCTCTGTTCCTCACACACACGACCTCCCATCTCTACTCCTTTGTATTAACCATCCCCCATGTCTGAACTGCATTCTCTTCTAACCTCCTCCTATAGGATTACCCTCATACTTTAAGATACCTGAGTAAAGGAAGCATTCAGTCAAGTTCTCCCAAGATCCTCCCCAAAAAACAGTTTAAAAATAATACCTCAAGTTGAATTCTAGAGTTGCAGAGTCAACAAAAGGTCAGAGTGAGGTATTCTTCCAGTCCAAGATAATTTGGAAGGTCAGAAGGAGAGATCTGTAACAGGAGGTAGAGTCTGGCCCAGAGCCCACATGGATACAACACTAACAGTGAGACTAAATGGTGGCAACAGAAGCACAAGATGCTTTGGGAGATCTCAGGCCAGAGATGTTAAAAGGATCTGGTGACTGATCAGAAAGAGATTATGGGGAACCCCTGTGCTAGCACTGGATGCAGGACTCGATGCTGTTTGGCAACTCCATTGCCTAAACTTACTTCTGAATCATGGCTCAAAGGCAGAGAGGGACTCTTTTGGTCTTGAGGGAGCAGGGGCCTTAAGGAGTCATATCAATTGCAATTCCCAAGGGATCAGGGGCCCTTCCTGGGTAAAGAGCAGAGCACATACCAAGAGAGCAGTGACCACATCTCTCTCAGGATCAGCCCACCTTGGAAGCACCAAAAACTTCCAAATTCCCAGAACTAGTTCTGAAAACAGTGTTGTAAAAAAGCCTGAAGCTTGTGATAGCACCCTTCTCTTCCCTCCACCTCACATGGCAGGAACAGAGTGCAATTTTAACATAAAATTCAAAGTTAAGAAATAGGCTGGAAAAATAAGCCAACAGGAAAAAAAAGAACTTGAACACAAAAAGCTACTATGGTGACAAAGATCAAGTCACAAAGTCAAAACAGTTACAAGCAAAGCAAAGAAGAATATGAATTGGACACAAGCCCAACAAGAAATCCTGGAAGGGTTAAAAAATAATTTTCAAAATCAAGAATTTCAAGAATTAGTGAACTACCTGAAAACCATGATCAAAGAAAGAGCCTAGACAAAAATAAGAAAGGAAAACTGCCCCAATATCCTAGAACCAGAAGCAGAAGATAGAATATTAAATTTGGGGAATAGAAAGCAGACCAATTTGGCTAGAGCACAAGGGGGAGTAATGTGAAATATGCCTGTATAGGTTGAAGCCAGACTGTAAAGAACTTTTAAAGCCAAACCAGAGGATGTATATTCTGACCGACAGATAAAGTTAAACATAATTTAATACCATGACCTAGCTGTCAAATTTTAGAAGGATTATTTTGTCAGATCTATGGAGGTATGACAAAAAAAGAGAGGAAACTGGGAGTCCAGGTAGGAAACTGTAGCAATAATCTAGGCAAGAGGTAGTGAGGGCTTAAATTTCACTGGTGGTTATATGAATGGTGAGAAAGAGATAGATCAAAAAGTTGTTGGAGAAGTATTATTAACAAGACCGGATGACCATTAGGACATTAGAGAGGAGGAGGTGAGGATGACAGAAAGGATCGTGGTATTCTGTTGAGAAGTTTGGAGGAAGGAGAGTTTTAGGATTTCCGTTTTGGAGATAATTAGTTTGAAATGTCTTTGAGACATTCAGATGGAGATATCCAACAGGCAGTTTTGATCTAGGACTGGGTGTCAAGAAAGAGATTAAGGCTATATATAGAAATCTAGAAGTCAACCACAAAAAGATGAGGACTAATAGTTACCAAAAAAGTATGAGGGCTGTCCCTCCTCATGTAGCATGGGGGTGTCCTGTGTGGCTCAAAGGAAGGCCAAAATAGTCATCTCTAGCCTCTTTCCCACCATCCATTCTTCAAGGGAAACTTTCATTGCTGTCAGGAGGAGATACAGGAAGTTGGGACAAGACTCTGCTCTCCTTAGAGAAAGAAAGTACTGGGCTAGAATTATATTTGTCCACACCCTTAAATATTATTAGTCTAGGGAATATTATTTTTGGATTCAAGCTAAATTTTTGATTGCTTTTCATTATTGGAAGAAGCAGGACCCCAAGCTTTGTATCCAAGGTTTGATTCCTTTCCCACCAAATATTAATTTCCCAATAAATACATATAGTAAGTAACAAAGTCCATTGATCCAAGTCAATAGCAAAACAGAAATAAGAGAAAGTATACATAAGAGAATATATATCAGACAATACAGAATGAAGCTGTTCTCCAATTTGGAGTGAGATAATTCAGCTTCACTAAGACAGAGAGTTCTAGATCTCACCCAAGGGGAAGTTCCCTGAAGTCTCTACTGTAGAAAGCTAAAGACAGGGATAAAATGGAGACCATCAACTCCTCTCATGTTGGCTTCTTCCCATAGTCTTTGCCTTCAGCAACCTGAAGTGGGATTGGCATCATCCATCTCTCTCAAAGTTGGATGCCAAAAGTACCCCCAAACTTGAAGAGATTCAAGCATTTTTGCTTGACAAGAGTCTAAATGGACTCATTGACTAAAAACACCCCTAAAAACTTAAAGATCATGTGAGTTTGGGCATTGATTCACACCAATGAGGAGAGAGTCAATGGGCTTTGGGACTCAGGTTATAGGAATATGGAAAAAGAAAAGAGGAGTGCCTAGACAGAGTCATTGAGGACACCCAAGTATGGCACAGGGAGAAGGAAGGACCTTAGATGTTATATAGCAAAGGACATTGAGAACATGAGATCATATGGATAGGAGGAGAATCCTATTAGAGAATTGTCATGAAAGCTGAGGAACCATCATGGGATCATTGATGCAGAGCGGGATGTAGGTCATCTAGTTCAAACTCTTCATTTTACAGATTAGAAAGTAAAAACCCAGGGAAGTTAAATGGTTTGCCCAAGGTGCTAAGTGTCAGAAGAGGTCCTCTGCCTCCATTGTTAATGCTTTTTTTTTTAACTATATCACACTACCTCTGAGGAAAGAGTATCCAGGATGGGCTGACAGTGTCAACAGCTGAAGAGAGGTGAAGAATGATGAGGTCTGAGAAGTCTATTGTGTTCAGCAGTTATGAGATGCTTGGATATTTTGGACAGAGCAGTTCCAGTTAAGTGGTGAGACCTGCCAGTTTGGAAAAATAGTAGAAAGAATACTGACTCTGGAGTGAGAGGTTCAAATCCCATCTCTGACACTTACTCTATATGTGTGACCTCAGGAAAATAACTTATACCTTACTGGATATTGGTTTCCTCACCTGTAAAATGAGTGGACTGGACTAGATGACCTCTGAGATCCCATAAAACTCTAGGATCTTGATATTATGATCATTGGATGAGAAATCAATGGGAAGAGAGAAAGTAGAGGCAAGGTATATGGAGAACTTTTGGGGGGAAGTTTGGTTATGAAAATCATGAAAGATTCAGGAGAAAATTTCATTCTTTCAGTAGTTATTCTTGCTAACTAGGTACTAGTTAGGCCAAGTGTGAGAAAGAAGGAAGGCAAATCTTCTTTTCCACCTTTTTGCTTCTCCCTTCCACCACTATAAACTTTGTCCAAGTGTGAGTTCAGAAAGCTACCTCTCCCTCTTCTAGGAGATGGTGGATAAGGCCCAACTCCAAGCCAGGTATTACACAGGACCAGGCTGTTCCCTCAACTTGTTCTCAGTAAAGCAGATGCAATCAACCCCTCTGCATGTGTTTGGGGTTGGGCAAGGAAGTGGTAGAAGGGATCTCATTAGCTTAGCTATATGTGGTCTCCCTCTTGTGTCTATATTTGATCCCAGACATTCATCCCTTTGGGTAGACTGGATACGAGTGGGAAAGAGCCAGAAGCTTCAAAGGGAGGGCATGCGCTCTTGATAGGATACAGTCTCCTGATGAAACCTATGGTGAACAGGTCTAGCATGCTGCTACATGAGGGTTCTCTAATCTTTCCCTTGCCCCCAGATCTAAACTTCCCACCTACCCCAGGAGGAGACCCTAGTTGGGCTTTGGACACCAAGGTGGCCCATACCTGAGGCTCCATTCTGAAGGATGGTGTTTATTGGGCAGACATTCCCAACCAGAGCTTATTGATTCTCCTCCTTGGATGTAGCTTGGGTGAGAGGCCTCCAGTGCTACCTGGATCTTACTTCCTTAGTCCTTGGCAGAAGGAAGAGGAATGTAGACAAAACTCATTCACTAGTGACCGTATTGGGACTAAAACCAGGCTGTCCTCATTGCTAGCCTGATGTTCTTTTCATTAGATTGTACTTACTAGAAGGGACAGGATATTGATACAGTAGCCCCAGAGTAACACCCACATACATGGCAGCAGTTTAACCACAAGCAAATTGTGGTTAAACTGACCTTTATCGAGGCAACTCCCAGAATATTTGCTGGTAATCATTGGTAAAGGGAACTCTCCACACCAATAAAAGCAAAAGGTCTGGACCAACTCACATCTCAACAAAAACTTCACATCACTGCCTTTCCATTGCTGTCATCCAACAGAATGGATTCAGAGTGGAAAAACCTGGGGCCTTGAGGCCACATGTGCCTTCTAGGTCCCTGGGTGTGGTCTTTTGACTGAGTCCAAGCTTTACAGAACAAATCCTTTTATTAAGGGGATTTGTTCTGTGAAGTTTGGATTCAGTCAAAGGGCAGCACTTGAGGACCTAGAGGGCCATATGGGGCCTCAAGGCCGCAGGTTCCTTACCCCTACTAGGCACTCAATAAAAATGGCTAACAATAGGCAATATATGGGTCTAAGAGTTGCAAAGCACTTCCAATACATCATCTCATTGGATTTTTACAGCAACTCTATTTTACAGTCAAGGAAACTAAGTCTGGGAGAGGTTAAGAAATTGTTAGATTTAGCTTAGAATAGGACCAAGAATATATTTTCTCTCCAGAGCCATGGGACCAGGACTTTAGAGTTTCTCTTTAATATCCCTCTGCAACAATGTCCTAAAATCCAAATGCATTCAGTCTTCAAATCGTAGTAGAAAACAATCTCATTATTTACAATAATGATGATGATAATAAAATTACTAGCATTTATATAGCACCGAATATGTCCCAGGTACTGTTCTTAATATTTTATAATTATTATCTCATTTGATCTTGACAATAACTTTGGGATGTAGGTGCTATTATTATCCCCATTTTACATACGAGAAACTGAGGCAAACAGGGGTTAAATTATTTACCCAGCAAATAATTTGAACTTAGGTCTTCTTAACCCTAGGCCAGGCACTCTATCCACTGAATCACCTAGCTGCCATTGCAACAATGTGGAGACCTCTGAGTAAAAAGTGTATAAGAATGATTTTCACATTTAGTTGTGAAATCTTGCCTCTGAAACTGTTTAACTTTAGATAAGTCACTAACTAAACCTTCCTGGGTCTCAGTGTCCTCAATTATAAAATGAAAAGATTTGATTACCTGGTCTCTGCTGTCCCTTCTAGCTCTAGAGATTATGAAAATTAAAGTCACACATCTGGGCTTTCCACTGTCCACATCCCTGGTATGATACATTCAAATCATCCCAATTCAGTACAAATATTTACATTATTATGTTTACTATGATATTCAGATAGGAGTACTCTCAGATCCTAAGGGCTTTAGGGAGCTACATAAGCAGGGTATGCTCAAGACAGCTCTTACTAGTTCCTGAGAGTTGGTTGTTAAATTTTCAGTGTGAACATTTATATGTCATAAATTAGAAAATAATGCAAATCAGGGCTTGATTTATTGTCTTGATGATAGTCTAGACTTGAGAAAGTACTGGTGAAAATGTCAGTAAAGCAGAGTAAACTTAAAAAAAACATGTTGTGTATACATTTTGACAGGGAAAGCTGGTTGTTAAACATCTACATGCACACCCCCTCCTCATCACAAGTAAGAAGTTTAGGCTCATTTCCTGAGTTGTGAAGGAAGTTTCCTAGGCCAGGGAAAAAGGTTAAAAAGAACAATTTGGAACTGATTGAAAGAAGAAAGAAGTAGATCCATGTGACACAAAAGGACACTTCAAATAATGCCTAGATCAGAAAGTGGACTTTCTATAGCTTGTAGGTGTGTTTGTTTCTAATTATTTCAACTTGTAGGCTAGTGTTCTTCTGTTTCTTCAATTAATTTGGAAAACCAGTTGTCATAGTTGATAATACTCAAATGTCAATTTCCAAAGGGTATCCTAAGATATTTTGAGACCTAGGGTTTTACATCTATCCCCTGATAAATGTAAGGAATATCACTCAACCTTAGAGAAGCAGTGTGATGAAGGGTAAATATAACTAGTTCAATAGGAGTCAACAGACTGCATATGAATCATTAGCGTGCTCTAGCAGCCTCCAAAAGCCAACACAATCTTAGGTTACATTGAGAAGCATGGAAGAACACAGAGCTAAACAAGAGATAAACAGTCAAAGATACAGACAAGCAGAAGAAAGGGAAGAAATGCAAATTATCAACAAGCATATGAAAATAATTAATTAGAAACATGCAAATTAAACTACTCTGAGGTTACACCTCCAAACCATCAATGTCAAGATGACAAAGAAGGAGAGTGGCAATTATCAGAGGGGATAATTGAAGGACAGGAACACTAATACTGTGTTGGTGGAGCTATGAAATAGTCCAACAATTCTGGAAAGCCATTTGGAAGTATAACCAAAAAGTCATTGAACTTTGCCTACCTTTTTTCCAATAACACCACTATTGGGCATAAACCCCAAAGAGATCAAAGAAATAGGAAAAGGACCTACATGTATAAAACTATTTATAACAACACTTTCTGTTTTAAGAAATGACTAGAAACAAAGTGGGTATATATAAATTGGGCAATAGCTGAATAAATAGTATGAATAAATTCACATATGTATGAATGTAATTCAATATTATTACATTATAAGAAATTCAAAAAGGGATTGAAGCTGAGAAAGCTGAAAAGATTTTTAGGAACAGATGCAGAATAAAGTGAACAGAACCTTGAGAACAATTTGCAGTAACAATATTATAAAGACAAATAACTATGAAAGATTTGAGACCCCTGATCCTTATAATGACCAGTCCAGAACATGGTGATGTCTCATGCTTCCAACCTCTTAGAGACATAATAGACTAGTGCTGCAGAATTGAACTAAGAAATACATCATGACTAAACATATTTGGTGCAAGGAAGTATTTCTCTTCTGGTGGCAGGGGGAATGGGAGGATTAGTCAGGGAAACAGGTAGTCATAATAGCAAAACCAAAAAGAGCATCAATCAAACATATAAAAATACATAGATGAGAAGCAGAGGATCTTTAGGTGGAGACATAGATCAGTCAGGGCAGTGTTGTTACTACTCTGCTAAATGTAATATTTACTTCAAAAATAAGGTGTACATAATAATCACGGATTCTCTTAATCCACTTTTCATGTTCTTTGAATAAAAATAAAATTAAATTAAGATTTATTGATTTTTTTTAAGTTTACAATCAAAAGAAGAAAAAATTTTTAAGGAATGGCATGGCATCTGAAAGTAAAATAGGCAATATTTCCTCTATACTCTGTCCAAGTCACACCACATTTAGAATTTTGTGTTCAGGTCTAGGCACCACTATTTATAGAAATGACACTGAAAAATGAAGTGTACCCAGATTAAAAGCAGTTTTTTTATCTACTCAAATTAGAGGTAACCTGGAAACATTAATCTCCTTTTCTAAATATGTACCACAGAAGACGTATTTTGCTATCATTTGAATAGTTCCTATGCCTGTTACTGGCATTTGTTTCAGTTTCACAAAGGAGCTAGAGGAGTTTCATTTTGTTCTGTTTAATAGTATGTAGAATAATACAGAATTAGCTAAACAGGCTGGTAGAGGATATCTTGGGTTCAAGAGCTGTAAGAATCAGTCAAGGATAATGAGATTGTTTAGTCTAAAGAAGAAAAGACTGACATGGGGGGAAAGGTGCCATGTGATAGCTACCTTAAAGTACTTGAAGGGGCATTACACTTGTTCTCTTTGACTTCAGAGGAGAGATATAGGAACACTGTAAGGTGGTAGAGGCAAATTCAGCTTCATATAAGGAGAAAATACCAATTAGTTGCTAGGAAGTTCTCTAAAAGTAAAATGGGTTACCTCTAGAGATACTGTGTTTCCCTTCATTGGAAGTGCTTAAACCAAGCCTGGATCATGAGGAGTCAGGTATGAAGTAGAGGGCATTCTTTTTCAGGTATGAAAAAGGTATTTGGCTTTTAAGGTCTCTTCCAGCTTAGAAATGTGTAATTCTGTGATTTAGTTCCACAGGACCTTGGTTTAAATTTAAGCTCTACTGACCTTAGACAAATCACATAACCTTTCAGGGGCCTTGTTTTCTTCATCTACAAAGTAAGGGGCTTTGTTAAGATGATCTCTGAGCCCATGGATCTGTGACTCTATGATTCTAATGATGCTTCCATAAGTGGAATATTATGTTGCATGTTTATTGTTATATTAATAGCTGATAATAATAACAGCTAGAATTTAAATAGCATTTTAAGGTTTGTAATGTGCTTTACAAATATTATCTCATTTTACCCTGAGAACAACCCTGAGAGGTAGATGTTATTTATTATCCCCATTTTACAGATGGAGAAAGCAAAGCAGAAACTAAATGACTTGCCAAAGATCACACAGCTAGCTAGTAATCACTCTTCATTGCATCACCTAACTAGGCAGGGATTGCTTCGTTTTTCCTTTATATTCCCAGTGTAGGAGATTAACTGCTTGGTAGGTTGATTGATTCTTGTAAAGAGTTGCTTCACTATTAGAATAAAACCAATGAATTTTTCCCACCCTGTGTAAATCCAGAGAAGTTCATAGAGGGTAAAGTGAGTAGAACCTTTGACTAGAAATGAAAATATAGGTGCAGGTAGATATGTGTGCCTATAATGGATAGAGCTCATTGGATGACCTTTCCACTGAGAGATGGGACAATTTACCATTCCTAACAACATAATTGGGAGACTAGAGCCAACTGGCCATGCCTTCAGAACAGTCAGGTGAGCTAGCACCTATGATTATCCCATGACATAATAAGCCTAGTTCTCCTTGCATATTATGGAATGTTCTTTCCCCAAGTACAAAGAGTGTCCTTGCAAGAGGTTTTCAGCAGGCATGGATATGACCTCTACTCACTTCTGATTGCTGTACCTAGATCTACAAATACCCCAAGGGCAATAGGCATGGTATGACTTTATGTGGAAACAGGAACACAGGTCTAAAGGGAGAGGGGAAAATCCAGAAAAATAAGGTTGTAAAATAGAAGAGGGGGAAAATCCTGAGACATATAATCTCAAGTCATGTAGCCCTGTTTGGAGAGCTGACAGAGCTGTGCTAAACCCTAGGCTGATGTGACATGCAACATTTGGGGATAAAAGGAATTTCAGGGGGGAGGCAGGGATTATTCTTTTGACCCATAAGACTTTCATAATCTGCATGGACTGCTGCTGTCATAACACAAAACAAGTCACTGAGGGAGACTGAGAGAGGCAAGGGGAGTTTGGCACTGGCACTGATTTTTCATTTCTCCTTATAATTGCTAATGTCCCTGTATGCATTAATGACCTTAGTAAAGGTATAATTAGCATTACTATAGTTAGAGAGTGCTCTTTCTTTGATGGATTCCAAATCCTGAGGCCTCCAGGACCTCTCTAATTAGTCTTCTCTAATTCCCTTCCTAGAATCTTTTCAGTATCTAAAAGTTTATGATCAGCCCTAGAGTAATTCTCCTAAGAAGCGTGGTCTATGTATGCTTCACTATTAGACCTCCAGAAGGTTCCTGCCAACAACCTATAGTTTGTAAGGATGGAACTTGTGATAGAATGTAAAGTCCCTGAGGGAAGGGAGGAGGGAGGGAGGCCTACCATGTGCCAAACATGTGCTAGACAGTTTATAAATATCATCTCATTTAATCTTACAACAATCCTGGGAAGTAGATGCTATTATTATCTCCATTTTACAGCTGAGGAAACTGAGATTGAGAGAGTTTAGTGTCTTGCCCAGCCAGTAAATAAATGTCTCTAGCAGGATATGAACTCGTTTTCCTGACTCCAGGTCAAGTGTTTTATCTACTACCCCCACCAAACTGCACACTAGCGCCCCTCCAAAATGAACAAACAAAAATTCTAAAACCTTGCCAAATGTCTTGGGTATTACATGGTGCTTGTTAGGTCATGTCATCAACCCATATGGTCTTCCCCCAAACATCCTACTGGATAAGGAATCCCTGAGTTATGAAGAGGTAAGTGGGCTTCCCTGCTGTCA
The DNA here is from genome assembly GCF_028583685.1 of Petaurus breviceps papuanus. Classification (NCBI taxonomy): domain Eukaryota; kingdom Metazoa; phylum Chordata; class Mammalia; order Diprotodontia; family Petauridae; genus Petaurus; species Petaurus breviceps. The sequence goes on from NW_027187407.1 coordinate 614,794, forward strand.
CTGGATGCTTTTGCCCAAAGTGAGTCCTAGTCTGTCTCCTTTCCACACATTAAATATTCAGAATATACAGTTGGTACATGGTTCAACTGGAGTGAGGGGTGGGGGCAGAGGAGAGTAACTACCAAAGGTTCCTTGATGACTTGTGGACAATATAACAGGTATTGATGAAGTCAAAGGTGATGTCATCAAATTTGTGAGTAGACTATAGGATTTGAATCTGACTTCAGAGTAGGAACTTAATCGGCAAATTGAAAAAAATGAGGCTAGATATGGGACAGTATAATTAGGGAGGAAAAAAAAGACTGCACACATGCAATATAGGAAATTGAATGAATGAGAAAATAAGTATTTAGCAAGCAATTACTATGTGCTAAGTGCTAGGGGTACAATGACAAAAGCAAAGACAGTCCCTGCCCTCAATGAGCTTATATGCTAATTGGGGGAGATGACAAACATAGTGGAATAGTGACTGATGATGGTGAGTAGAGCTATAGAAAGTGTATGCACCTGACCCTCCCAGGATTGGAAGGGGTAGTGAAGAGAGATGGCACGTGCCTTTGAGTCAGCTGGTGAGAATATGACTCAGTAGTGGGAGTAGCGACAGAAGTAAAGAAAGACTTCATTTTCACTACTTGAAATAGTAGGCCAGGTGAGATAGTCACCCATCTGAGTGGCAGGATCCCACGCTGGAAGCAATGGATATGACAAGATATTAGTAGAGCGTTGATCATGCACTAAAATACAAATAGGAAATGGTAAGCATAAATAGTAAGGAAATGATGAATCTTCCCATCAATTTGGTAGTGGTCAAGTAGGGATGGAACATTACAGTGTAGCCATTGTCAAGTTTTGATCAACTGGAGTGAGAGAATCAAAGAACATTGCAATTCCTGAGATACAAAGTAGGGCAATCGCTCTATAATTAAAAAGAACTTCCGTGTAACCAGTGGAATATTCACCAGAGAGGAATATTCATTCATCACCCATCATTCGATATATGCTTCTTTAAAGTCTACAATGGCCCAGGAACCAAGGAGGCTACAAAGAAAATTTAGACCTAAGTTCCTGTCCCTCAAGGAACTTGTGAACTAGTGGGAGAGAGATAAGACAGTACACAAACAGATTACTGTTGTTGTTTGCCCTTTGTTCTCTAAGGGGACCATAGGTCAGGTAGTCAAGGCCATGATTTGCAAGTGAATTAGATTTAAGTGAGGGAGGGCTGGGCAGGGCAAAGTCACCAGCCTCACTTTCTCCTCCCAAGTCATCTTGAGTCCAGTGGCCAGACATAGAGCAAGATGACTGGAGATGGGCCCGATGCAGTAGAAAAGAGAGAGGTCTCATAGGAATTCAGAGGAGGGGAGATAAGACCATACACAAATAGTTACCATTAAAAACATTTTGAAGAGTGACTTACAGACCACAGGTCTTTCAGCAGTTCAGAGGAGGGAGAGATCCCTTCTGGCCAGGGTGATCACTGAAGGCTGCATTTGAGGTGGGCCTTGAAGGGCACAATAGGATTTTATTAGATAGAGCTGGAAAAAACTTTCTGAGAAATGACCTGAAAAAGGCTTAGTCTTTTCAGTCATATCTGATTCTTCCTGACCCTACTCCAGGTTTTCTTGGCAAAGATACAGAAGAGCTTTGCCATCTCCTTGGAAGCCAGGGAGCCCAGCCCCTTTATTTTATAGATGTGGAAAATGAGGTTCAGAGTATCTGTTGAAAACACATATACAGAAAAGGGAAATAACAAATATTGGAGGGGATATGGAAAAATTAGGACATTAATGCATTGTTGGTGGAGTTGTGAACTGATCTGAATGATCCAAAAATATGCTAAAGGGCACATTTGTATACCCTTTGACCTAGTATTACCACTACTAGTTCTGTATCCCAAAGAGATCAAAGAAAAGGAAAAGGGCCTAAATGTCCAAAAATATTTGTAGCAGCTCTTTTTGTAGTGGCAAAGAATTAGAAATTAAGGGGATGTGCATCAACTGAGGAATGACATAACAAGTTGTAGCATATGATTTTGATGAAGAACTATTGTGCTATAAGAAATGACAAACAGGATGTTCTCAGAAAAAACTGGAAAAACTTACATGAACTGATGCAAAATAGAGTGAGCAGAACTAGGAGAACATTGTACACAGTAACAGCAATACCATACAATGATCAACCATGAAAACATTAGCTTTTACTAGCAATACAATTACTGGCAATTTACAAGCAAGACAATTCTGAAGGACTTAAGATGAAAAATACTATCTATTTCCAGAGAAAGAACTGATGGAGTCTGAATGCAAATCAATGCATACTTTTTTTGACTTTATTTTTCTTGTTTGTCTTTTGGTCTGTGATTTTTATTTCACGACATGGCTAATATGGAAATATTTTTTTTCCTGACTGCACTTGTATAATCTATATCAAATTGCCTTCTCAAGGAGGGGAAGGGGAGGAAGGGAGGGAGAGAATTTGGGACCTGAAATTTTTAAAAAGGAATATTTTCAAAAGTGTTTTTACATAGAATTGGGCAAAAATAAAATAAAAATTTTCCCTTAAAAATACATGTCATAAATTAACAGAAGAGAAGAAAAGAAAGGGTACAGAATCACGGATAAGCTTTGAAAGATGCTAAATTTATCACACACTTGAAAAGAAAAACAAACTGTACATAAAAGTTCAACCCTTTCAGTTCTACTATATATAGGAATTTTCTCATTTTAGTGGGAAATTCAGAATTTTTAAAAGAAAGAAACAACAACAAAAATAGCTGTCTTACTTCTGCTTGCTAATCATTTCCATTTTCCTCTAGAGCTGAGGGGCAAGAAGACGTGTCAGCACTATGGTAAGTCCTGGGTGGTTATGGGCACTGGGTACTGCTAAACTTAGTCTCTACTTAACCTGTAGCCTCTGTTGCATATAAAGTGCTTGCTTGGCAAGCCTTCTTTTCTCTTCTGGGGATTCTTGCTCTTCTCTGGCTGTGCCAGAGACCTTGGACCAGAGCCTGGCACAAAATATGACCTAGCTCTGGAGAAAACAACTTTGGCACTTGATATCTGCTCCTTTCTTGGGCTTCCTATATTTCACCATCATTAAAATGGGCTAAAAGTTCTCACCAAACACTCTTTGATCAGCGCTTTGGTAAGCTGAGATAGAAGGTGCTGCCTGACACAGAATGTGGCTATCACTATTGCCATACACTAAATGCAAGGAATGTCAAGCTTTGTTCATAAAAGGAATACCTTCCTTTCTGATGGCCAATGGCAGCTGATTAGGAGCTAGTTTTAAAGAAACAGGAATGCAGCTTTTCATGAGGCAGCTAAGTGGTACAGTGAATAGAATGCTGGGTCCAGAGTCCAGGAAGACCTGAGTTCAAATCCTACCTTGGACACTTATTAGCTATGTGGGCAAATCACTAATTATAATTTAATAGCCAACATTTATTAAGTGGCTAACATGTTCCAGGCATTGAACTAAGCACTTTACAAATATTATCTCATTTGATCCTTACAACAACTCTGGGAGCTATATATATGTATGTCTATACACGTATATATTCATGTGTGCATATGTGTGTATGTATATATAGTATGTATATGTACATATATACATACACACATATATTTATGCACACATATTTATATATTTATTCATGTGTATCACACACACAGAGCTAGGTGTTTCTGTGGATAGAATGCCAGACTTGGAATCAGGAAGATTCAAATCCAGCCTTAGACATTTACTAGCTGTGTGACCCTGGCCAAGTCACTTAACCCTGCCTCAGTTTCCTCATCTATAAAATGAGCTGGAAAAGAATATGGCAAACCACTCCAATACCTTTGCCAAGAACACCCCAAATGGGGTCACAAGGAGTGGGCCATGACTGGAAAACATTCTGAATAGAGCATTGATAGAGTAAGCAACTTGCCTAGAGTGACATAACCCAGATATGTCACAGGAAGAATTAATCCCAGGTCTTCCTGCTTTCAAGGGCAGATCTCTGTCCACTATGCTACACGACTGTTTGCCAAACGGAGAATAATTCTTATACTTCTACTTCACAGATTATGAAGAATTTTGTAAACTAAATTAAGACAGCAGCTAGATGGCTCCATGGGTAGAGTACTGGGTCTGAAGTCAGGAAGACCTGAGTTCAAGTGTGGCCTCAGATATTTACTGGCTGTGTGATCCTAGGCAAGTCAGTTAACCCTGTTTGCCTTAATCCACTGGAGAGGGAAATGGCAAACCACTCCAGTTTCATGGCCAAGAAAATCACATGGATAGTCTTGCTATGCTATGGTCCATGGGGTCACAAAAAGTCAGACAAGACTGAACAATAATAATAAGGTATTGTATGACAGAGCAAAGTTAGTAAGCAAAGTAGATGGAGAATAATAATGGGATTGATTTTATTGGAGGGAAGAAGTCATGTGAGGGATGTCATGGTCCTGTTACGTGCTCTGTTAAGAAATACAACGTCAGTCTTGGCCTATTTATCAGCCCCAATATAGGCTGTACCTCTAAAGTTATATCACTTTGAAAGGAAAACAAATAGAATTGTAGCATAGGGTGCTGGATGGAATCTTAGAATTCATCTTGTCTGACCCTCTAATTATAGAGCTTGTTGGAGGGGACCTTTTGTAGTCTAAACCCTTAAATTTATAGAAAAATAAACTATGGCCCCAGAAGGTTGTAACTTGTCTGAGGTTACACAAGTAGTCAACATCAGGCAATGGATTTGGACCCTGGTCTTCTGGTTTCTTTCACTGTACCACTCCCATCTAAAGAAAGTGAGACTCAAGGAGGTTAAGTGACTTGACCAAGGTACTTAGTAGCAGATACAAGATTTGAATCCAGATACACTGACTCAATTTCCAGTTCCCTCTCTATCATTCTACTTGCCTGAAAAAATGATGACACTAAATTTTGTTGTTGTTCTTCAGTCATTTCAGTGATGTCCAACATGTTGTTGACCCCATTTGGGATTTTCTTGTCAAAGACACTGAAGTGATTTGCCATTTCCTTCTCCAGTTCATTTTACAAATGAGGAACTGAAGTAAACAGGGTTAAGTGACTTGCCTAGGGTCACACAGCAGACAAGTTATCTGAGGCTGGTTTTGAACTCAGGTCTTCCTGACTCTAGGTCTGGCACTCTATCTGCTTCACCATCTACTGTCCCTCACATCATATTACCAAATATAAAATAAATAGACCATTCATGGATCCCAAAACCATAGTAGTAGAGATTATATTATTTATTATATTTGTATCCATAGTGACTGGCATATAGTGGGAGTTTAAGAAATGATTGTTGATTGATTGATGTAGCCTACGTTATCAACCAGATCAATTAGTGACATTTTTCATTTTAGATATATGTTACATTAATTTTTATCATTCTCTTCATCTCCATAATTTTCATTATAATTCTCTTAACAAGGAAACAAATGTAGGAATCGGCTAGCTGCTGCCATGCGACATGAGCATTTATGGGTATGTAGACCCACTTCATAGGCTCTCCTCAGGCACACATAATTAAGAGAGGCAGAAAGAACACAATATAGCCAATTATCATTTCTCTATAATACTTCTTAATAAAAAATAGCATAGATTATCCACAAATCATAGGATCTTGGGATCATAAATCTAGAACAGTAAGGACCCTTCAGAGGTCCATCTTCCTCATTTTTCACATGAGTAAACTGAGGCCTATGGAGCGTGAATGCCTTACCCAAGGTCATACCAGGAGTACCTTTAATGACTGTCTTTGTTTTATAGCCTAAGATATAACATAAAGCAATATGCAAAGAAATTCAAGTGTAAATGCATACGTTTCTTTGTCTCCTATAATTCAGTTCTTATCAAATTCTAACTCTAGTTTTCCCACTTTTGCTTTCAGGAAAAGCTTAAATTGGGGCAGCTAGGTGGCTGTGTGAATAGAGCACTGGCCCTGATGTCAGAAGATCCTTAGTTCAAATCCAGCCTCAAACAATTAACACTTACAAGCTATGTGACCTTGGGCAAGTCACTTAACCCCAGTCGCCCTCCAAAAAGAAAAAAGAAAAAAATAAAGTCATAAAACAAAACAAAAAATAAATAAAAGGAAAAGCTTAAATTTATGCTCCAGGCATTGCCCATCAGGAGCTACCTAGGGCCTCTCCTACCTGCTCCTGACCTACTCTAGACTCTTGGAGATTAGTCATAAAGAACATCTCTGCTTGTTTCCCCATCTACCTGCACAACCCCTCTCCACTCAAAAAATTCAAGAATCAAATTTCTTTTAATTACTTATTTTCTTGTGCCCTATCTACCTTCACAATACTTCCCCACCCCCAAATTTCAGGCATCTGATTCCTTTTATTTACTTGTTTCCCCAATTACCTTCACAACACTCCCTACCCTTAATCACCCCCCAAAATTCAGTCATCAAATTCCTTTTAATTATTTATTTGCTTCAATTCTACCAGCTAGGAATAAGGAAGCTGCAGAGTACTGTGGAAAAAGAGTCTGAGTTTGGGCCCAGAAAGCCCAGGTTTGAGTTCCAGCTCTGCCACCATGTGGGCAAGCCACCTGACCTTTCTAAGCCTCAGTTTCCCCCTTTGTAATATGGAGATGATACTATATGCACCATTACAACCTTCAGCCTCAAACACTTATTAATTGTGAGGTTCAAATGAAATGACCTTGAAGTAGCATTTAAATACCAACTATTATTACTAGGAATGTATTTGAAACTCCAGTCCTGATAATCTGTTCTTTCCCTCTGTTCAAAATAGGCTTGACACTCCCAGGAATGAGTGCATAGACACATTAGTATAAAGCAATGCCAGTAAACTTATTGCTGGGCTTTGGCATGAAACCAAATCTATTTAACTGCTTATATTTATAAAGTAATTTATCTGGGTTGCCACCTGAATTAGCTAAAACAGGAATAAGCTGTTACTAAATTGTTAAATTTAATTTAAGTGAGAATACACAAGTAATATGTGTCATTAACTAATTAACTAAATTAACTGAATTAACTAGAGTGGGGAGCAGGAGTAAGCTAAGGCCTTGTTATCAAAGCCTAATCTCAGTCACCTGTGGTTGTCCATCCTTAGTTCTGGAAGAGGACTGATAACATCAGGATGGTGATGCCATGACTTGTAAGTGACTCAGATATAAGTGAGGCAGGTCTGTACAAAGTCATCAATCAGTCTCACTCTCTCCTCCAGTCATTGGAGCCCAGTGGCAAGATTCGGGGTCAGGATGACTGGTGATGACCCAGGATGCAGTGGGAGACCTTGGCCTCTTTAAGCCCTGGTCTTTCCCGGTCTCAGTTTGTCTGAGGCAACACCCATTAGTAGTTAAAGGCTAGGTAAGAATTGAGGTAAAAGATGGTATACTTTGCCTTCACAAAAGAAGCAAGCAAGAAAAGGAAGACCCAGAGCGCCTGCCCCGGCATTGGGAGACCTGGGATCGGTTCTGGCCTCAGATACTTGGTACCCACACAAAATAACTGGCCCTGTAACCTTGAGCAAGTTACTTAACCCCAATTGCTTAAAAAAGAAAAAAGAAAGGGAAGACCCTCAAAGTTTCTGCTCAGAACAGAAGCAATTGCTACCGTGTTTCCCCAATAATAAGACATTGTCATATTTTTTTTTGGACAGAAAAACACCAGAGGGCTTATTTTCAGGGGAGGGCTTATTTTAATGAACATTGACAGCAATTTTAATAAAGAGGTAAATGTGAAGAAAAAAATGTACCTTTATACAATAAGCAAATCACTGGGGAAGAACAGGATGACGCGCTCACTGCGGCAGCTCTGATTGGATGCAGCTCGGGAGCGCGGCGTGCGTTTCACCCGGGGGGGGGGGGGAGGAATGGTACATACAGAGGGTACCGTAATGTAGCGTGTAGCGCAGGGGATCACCTTCACTACAGTAGCAATCTCAATAGGGCTTATTTTCGGGGGAGGGCTTATTTTAGAGGAATCTTATACAGTAAGGGGAGGGCTTATTTTCGGGATAGGTCTTATTATCGGGGAAACACGGTATTTATACTCTGAACCATCACAACCCAAACAATGAACAAGTGAGGCCTGGATGGCTGTGGGGGTGGGGGTGGGGGGTGGAGTGAAAGGATGGTTTTTGGCCAGTCATTGAAAACCAGAGTCACCTGGTACCTAGAGTATAAAGTCACCATAGCACAGCCTTAGCATGGTTATAGTTGGGAGCACCCAAAGGTCTCTCTCTATATCCTCCAAGGGCAAACAACCTAGGCTAATTCAATCCAAATCCAAATTCAATTCAGTTTAGCAATACTAAGTCCCCATGTGCCACCCTTTAACTATTTTTAGCCACCAAATTATTATATTCTTCCTCTTCTCCTTTCCTCTTCAATAATGTCTAGTCCACATACCAAAATATTTTGTGTCCTATCCCCTGAAGTTGAATTTTACAACCTTTCTTAGGCCCTGGTCAAATCTTCTCTTAAAACTTAAATGGAATTTGCAATTTTTTTCTTCTGAACATTTTAAAAACATTTGAACAAACAGGACAAAATGGTTTTTAAATCAAAGTAGTACAGGGATTTCCTGAATGAATAAGAAATGCAGTTGACAAAGTGATTATGCCCAGAAGGCATTTATGCTGTAATTGAATAAAGAACTAGGAAACATTGTATATTCTTTTTTTTTTTTTTTAAAGCAATCGGGGTTAAGTAACTTGCTCAAGGTTACACGGTCAGTTATTTCTGAGTGTGGTGCTGAGTATCTGAGCCTGGATTTGATCCAGGTCATCCCGCTGAGCCACCTGGTCACCCCCAAGCAATTGGGGTTAAGTAACTTGCTCAAGGTTACACGGCCAGGTGTTTCTGGGTGGGTGCTAAGTGTCTGAGCCCGGGATTCGATCTCCAGGTCTTCTCAACACTGGAGCCGGTGCTCTTACTTGCTGTGCTACCTGGCCGCCCCAACATTGTATATTCTTAAGAAGGAGATGATAAAGACCATATTTGAGGAATACTCTCTGTGGGGAGCCAAAGAGTCCTGACTCAGGCCTCTTTGGCTCCCCACAACTCTCCTGACAAATGAGTAAAAAATAAGCTGAAAAAAGGAGAGACTAGTTTAAGAGACCAAATAGGATTTGATTTTAAAAGCCCAGAGATACAGTGATGAGAACCTGGGCTAGGTGGAAGTCTTAGAAAGCATAGAGGAAAGGGTAGATTGAACAGACAAAGGAGCCTGAATTAGGAGAGTTTAGTGATTGGTTGGGGGGGGAGGGTATGGCTGAGAAAGGAAGTGGAAATACAAGGAGCAATGGGAAGACTATTGGGTCTAGGCTTTGGGGACCTGGCTTCAAAGCCCACCTGTGATACATATTACCTGTGTATTCTTGACAAGCCACTTAACCACCCTGTGTCTCACTTTTCTCATCTATAAAACAAGAGAGCCATAGCATTGATGATTAAATCCATAATTTTTTAAAAAAGGAAAAAAGTTTTTATTAAATTATATAAGGGGGTTGGATTACATCTTAAATTCTTACCCTTGGGAACAACATAGACCACTTTGACAGAATAGTGAAGCCTTTGGATCCTTTCTCAGAATCAAGTTTTTTAAATGTACAAAATAAAATATTCAGGAAAAAGGAAATCAACTACAGTTATCCCTTCTACATTGTGACTTTCCCCATCACAGTTCTGATATATCGCCGGTCAGCATAAGAAATTAAATGGGAATTTTCTGGGAGTTTTACAGAAGCTACAGACGACACATGAAGGCCAGTAGAAAAAATTTAGAAATTCATAAATGCATACTATATGTATGGTATTGTCTAATATCAACATATTTCATCTTCTAGTACCACAATTATTCAAACTTCTTCTTTACTAAGAAGGAAGGTCCAAAAATTTTATGCAGACTTACTAGATTGTGGGGGGTACCACACCCCTAACCCCCACCATGTAGAAGGGATAACTGTATAATAAAATACTGTTTTCAAAATATTTTAAAAGCAAATTCATAGATAAGGACCCCTGGGTCCTTCTAACTTGAATTTTGACATTTCCATCTTATGACTCTATCATGGTCAAAAAGTGGTACCATTGTCCATGATAGGGAAGTGGAAAGGTGGCTCACTTGGTGTGGAAGGAAACCGACAAAGTCAATTTCTGACACATGATGGCAAGACATTCTGCTGGAGATATTCTGGAAACAACCAGAGACATGTAACAGGAGTGCTCAAAGGAAGTTTTAAGGCAAGGGATCCTGCCCAGCTACTTGCTTTAAAAATATTTTGATGACTATTTCAATACCATTGGTTTCCTTTGTAATCATATGTATTTTATTCTATGCATTTAAAAACATTGCTTTGTGTGAAGTAATCTGCAGGTTTCACTAGATTACTAAAGGGGTCCATAACATAAAAAAGATGAAAAATTCCTGCTTTGATAAATTTGCCTCCTGTCAAATGGGGGGCAGGTGGACCCATAAAATCCACTGAGGGCACCTGTCCTCACCCCTGCTGCACATGGGACCAAGCTGTCAGGATAGGAATACAAATTTGCTATTTGGGGAAATATCCATATACCTAAGACTGCAGTCACAATTGTGAGGATAAGCAAGCTCTCTGAGGAAATAAGTGAAGACAGGAGAGAAGCCAATACTAGGAAGGGTCTCCTTGTAACATTTATTTATTCTTCCCTTTGTTCCTTTTGTCCTTGACACACAGGGCAGGGTCCAGAGACCTCCAGCCGGACAGCACCGGCATTGTGAGAAATGTTTCCATCGACAATGTCAGGTTCCAATAGAGCCAAGTATCTCGTGCCTGGTGATCAATTGTCGCCGGCTTTGTGGAGCAGCTTTCCACATGTGCAAGGAGGAAGAACATGAGTTACTTTGTCCCCTAGAGCAGGTTCCTTGCCTCAACTCTGCTTATGGCTGTCCTCTCTCTATGGCCCGACATAAACTAGCAAAGCATCTCCAGGTCTGCCCAGCCAGTGTGGTCTGCTGTTCCATGGAGTGGAACCGTTGGCCGAACATAGATTCAGAAACGATTCTTCATGAGAATATCATGAAAGAGCCCCATAGTGAGGAATGTTTGGACACAGCTCTGGCCATCCAGGATCAAAAGGTCCTTTTTGGCTCCCTGAAGATGGTGGAGTTTTTCCCTGAATCCAGAGAGTTCACTGAGGAAGAACAGGAAATGGACAGTGATGCCATTTTGGAGGAACAAGGAGCAGTTGGCGGGGTGGACTATTGTTCTCCACCAGTAAATGGAATGTCAGCTCATGGTCAGATGGTGGAACTGAGCCAGGAAGAACGAGAAGCTTTAGCAAAAGACAAAGAAGGGATGGATCTGGCCAGTTTTGGGAAATGGGAAAACATTTTCAGCAAAGAACATGCAGCATCAAAGTTAACAAATTCCTCAGCAAACCCTGGGGGCAAGAGTAATCAGGGCACAGAGAACGGACAGACTTCCAGTCAGAGCAATGCTTCAGAGAAGGGAGCTAGGGCAGAGAAAGAAGGCCAGGCAGGCCAAAAGGAGGACCCATATAGAAATATGGAAACAACAGGACTCGCACCTTGGCAAGATGGAGTACTGGAAAGACTGAAGGCAACAGTTGATGTAAAGGACTATAATATGTACCTGGTGCATAATGGGAGAATGCTGATCCACTTTGGCCAGATTCCTGCTTGCACACCCAAAGAAAGGGACTTTGTTTACGGCAACCTTGAAGCTCAGGAAGTCAAGACTGTTTATACCTTCAAAGTCCCAGTCAGCTACTGTGGAAAGAGAGCCCGGCTTGGTGATGCAATGGCGGCTAATAGGCCAAGTGAACACAAGGCCACAGATACCTCAGATCTGGGGATTGATGTAGGAGAGCTGCCCAAATCAGATCTAATCAGAACTACCCTTCTGTGTGCCATGGAAAGGGAGCTGAAGGGCCACGTCATCTCTGAATCCAGAAGCATTGATGGCCTCTTCATGGACTTTGCAACCCAGACCTACAGCTTTGAGCCAGAGCAGTTTTCCTCAAGTGCAGTCTTGGCAGACCTCACTTCTGAAGGCCCCCCAGGCCTCCACGTGGAACTGCACAGTGAGTGTGTGACCAGGAGACATAACAAGAGTAGCTCAGCTTTTACTTTTACTTGCAACAAGTTCTTTAGGAGGGATGAGTTCCCGTTGCACTTCAAGAACATCCACTCTGATATCCAGTCGTGCCTCAATGGCTGGTTCCAGCATCGCTGTCCACTGGCCTACTTGGGCTGCACCTTTGTTCAGAGTCATTTCCGCCCTCCAGGGCAAAAAGCCAAAGTGATCTACAGTCAGAAGCTCAGGACATTTGCCATCAAGCCTGAGGTTGCTCCAGAGCTGGGGCCCAGAGGGAAGAGCCAGAGGACACTGACCAGCCTGCCTCTAGAGATACTGCAGTATATCGCAGGGTTCTTAGACAGCGTCAGCTTGGCTCAGCTGTCCCAGGTGTCCATTCTCATGAGGAGTATCTGCGCCACGCTCTTACAAGAGAGGGGGATGGTCCTCTTGGAATGGAAGAAAAAGACCTATTCCCATGGGGGCACTGGCTGGAGAGCTCACAGAAAGGCAAGTATTCCTGGGCACTGGCATCCTAGTAAAGGTCTCTACCAGAGGAAGAGAGCTGACCTTGGAGGGCACAGTATCCATCATTCAGCAAGTTGTCATTTATCCAGGGTCATAAAACTAAGAAGTATCTGAGGTGAGCTTTGAATCTAGGTCTCCAACACTCCAGATCTAATGCTCTAGACATTGTGATACATTACCACTTATTACAAAGGACTGGAAAGATAGGAAGAGGCCAGGCTATAAAGGGCTTGAAAAGAAGAAAGAAAGAAGCAATAGCTGTTTAGTTTAGGGCTTTTGTAACTTCTCTAAGATCATAGAATCACAGCTCTGCCACTTCATTCACTCTGCTATAACTTTTTTTAAGGTTCAGCAATTCACTATCACCTCTAATCAGCTGTCTCTGAAATCCTGGAGGAGCACTGCTCGTGCAGAGAAGGGTCATTTTGGAGACATATTTCTGGAATTTGAATTTAAGCTTCACCACTTCCTACCTATGTGACCTTGGGCAATTCACCTCTCTGGGCCTCACTTTCCTCACCTGTAAAATGATGACGTTTGGCTAGATATCCCTAAATCATTTCCTGTTCTGAATCTATGGCCCTATGATCCTCCCACATGATTTTCTGTCCCATCTTTTCAACTGTTTATAGGACATTTCCATATACATATATATGTGTGTGTGTGTGTGTGTGTGTGTCCAAAGAGTACCCCAAACTCAATATGTACAAAACAGAACTCATCTTTCCTATAAAACTAAACTAACTCCCCTTCCTAACTACCCCTCTTCTGTCAATAGTCTTCTAGTCTTTGAGCCTAGACACTCTGGTGTCATTTTTTACTCTTCTCCATTCTTCTGTATAATCCATCTTCAAATCCCACCATCTTTTCCTTTGAAGTATCTATCATATTAGTCCTTCCAACTCCATGATTATGTAATCTCTTGAAAACATTGCAACCAAAACCTAGCTGGTGCCTACTGATCTATGGCTAACATGATCTTTGATATATATATATATATATATATATATATATATATATATATATATATATATATATATATATATGTTGTAAAGACCTTTTAAAGGTCCAAGTAAATTAGGTTATCTGGTTCACTCTTGTTCATATACCTATTTAACCCTTCAAAGAAATTTTGTATATTGAGTATGATCTCCCCACATAGAATCTTTCTTTCAAAGGTTACTCTTTGTTCAGTGATCTTGCATTTAATTATGAGTTCCACCACTTTGTGGTATATGAGGAAAATACTATCTGGTCTAATGATCTAATTTGTCAATTATATGGGAGAATATTCTACTTGTCCACTATTATTTACTTTAATCAACGAATCAAAAGCATTTAGTAAGCACCCCTATGTGTCAGGCACCATGATAGGCACTGGGAATACAATATACAATGTGGTGTAGTGACTAGAGTGGTGTCTTCCAGGCAAGGAAGACCTGGGTTCATAGACCAGCCTCTGACATGTACTGGCTGTGTGACCTGGGCAATCTATTTAATTTCTCAGTGCTTGAGGCAACCCTCTAAGACTTTAGGTTGCAGAGGTGTTGACCTGCATTGGTAAAGGGAGTTTCCTTACCCTGAAAGTACCCTATACCCAAACCCCAAGTTAGGTCCCACCACCACCACCCACCATCATCATCATCTTGTTGTTGTGTCCTCCCCCAGGGGTATACTGGAACCAGTTCAAAATGTCTCAGGAATCAATTGTTAAAATTTTCAGCATAAGCATTCACACCTCAGAAATTGGCAAAGGCTTCATCTATTGCTTTGAGAATTGTCTAGACCAGATATTCCCAAACTTATTTGGCCTACCACCCACTTAAAAAAAAACTATTCAGTGCTCTGTCCCCCAGAAATCTACTCTCCTTAACCCTTTAATGGCTTTTCAAAAAATTTGTGTCATTTCAAAAAATATGGGTTTTTGAAGTGACACATCTTAAATTTAATAATTTGTTATAAATTTGTGGGATTTTTCCTACATTGAAATTTTGATGATGGAATATTGTGTCTTGTGATAGTATATTATCATATTTTAAACAAGTCATTACACACACATATTCCTGCTGATGCATGCTGGACTTCCCCATAATGAGCAATATGATGACCTCCCAACACTTGCTTGTGAAGACCTGTCAGGGGACTTGACCACTGATAGGTTATAACTTGCAGTTTGTATGTTTATTTGGAAAATAATGTAATCACTACAACTTTAATTGTTACACAACATATGAAACATGTATGGTTTTTCAAAATTCTCTTATCTTCTTTCCTTATGCTTCTACCACCCCCTTAGTTTTATTTAGCACCTCCCAATTGCACCTGAGGCTACTACTGCCCACCTATCATTCCAGCACTCCCCCGTATTGACCCCTTTGAGAACCTGTGGTCTAGACTTAACACAGTGATGGAGAAAATGTTAATAATGTGGATTAAACTTTAAGATGTATCTGGGAGTAAATATCCCCTCCTTAAGATCCAGTTGTTAAACATTTACCAGCATATTTTCAATTCTCCCTGCTACCACCCCACCACCCACCCCCAAGAAATGTATGTTCCTTGAGGGAAGGGATTGTTTTCATTTTTGTCTTTGTATGTCCACTATTTAGCATAGTACCTGGTATTCAGTAGGTGCTTAATACATGCTTGTTGAAATGAATTGAATTTATTCCTTCCCAACAGATCTGGCAGTTCAGCAGCCTTTTCTCCAGAATTAACAGCTGGCAGTTTAATGAAGTCACCTCCATGTCAGAACACTTGAAGTCCTGCCCCTTCAATATTGTGGAACATAGGACAGACCCCGTTCTTCTGGCCAGCATGTGTGAGCAACCCAAGCAAGCCAGGAAGAGCTTGGTCTCCACCTTCAAGCCTAGACCATGAGGAAGAAATCCTTCAGAAAGTGCTAACTCTGGTGTAATTGCTCTATTTTCCTCCAGTCTTCTGGAAGGGAGAATGTGTTGTGATTTTGACTGTCAGTTTCTTGTGTCTCTGTGGAACACTGGGTTCTTAGAAACTTCAGTCAACTTACAAAGCCTAATCACTCTATGCTGTAGCTTTTTAGGTTTATTACATTGTCCCCACCTCCACCCCATAGCTGATTAATTTAATTTCTTTTCTGCTTAAGAAATATGTCTAAAGGATAGCTATTGGAAGAGAAAGTGGCTCATTAGGCAATCAGGAAATCAAAGAGATTATAGGCATTAGGAGAGGAGAAAATAGACAAATTACCCAATGGGTATAGGCCTGGCTGGGTTAACCACCATTCATTCAGGCACCACATAGAAGAGTTCCCAAGCTGAGTGCCACAGGTGCAAGGGACTGCTCAGATCCAGAAAGGATGACATGGGGGACTTCAGAGTTGCAGTGATTTGGAGAAGGGCCTCTATAGACCTAGGGATGAAGCAAGGGTCACATAGGTAGAACAAACACATGACCCAGTTCGGTGTATAACTATGAACATTTATAGAAATTGTGCTGGGGATTCAAAGTCAAAAACAAAATTGTCCCAGCACTCAGGGGAGCTTATAATCTACAGATTTCAGCACCTTTGGTGAGAGAGAGAGAAAGAGAGAGAGAGAGAGAGAGAGAGAGAGAGAGAGAGAGAGAGAGAGAGAGAGAAAGAGAATGATGATGGCTACATGTAACAAAATGGAGGTACAGGACTAGCTGGCATTTGAGTAGCTGTGATTGATTTTAAATCTGGCATGAATAACATCACTGGATATCACCATTAGAAGAAATGAAGAAAACACAGGAGTTTATCATTTATAGGGCCAATCTATGGCTGTGGACATAAATCTCTTTTTCATAATGATGTATAACTTTGGGAAACCTAATTTTACTTAATACAATCCAGTAAATATTTAAGTACAATACAAGACATTGTATTAAGTGTTGGGAATATGGAGACAAAATGAAAAATAATCCTTGCCCCCCCAAGAAACTTACAGATTATTGATGGGGGACACAGTATATAAGCAGTACATCCATATGTCACCATTTGAATAGGACAGAATGCTATTCCCCACTGCTCTGACTAAATTGTGCTTTTTTATACAAGGCACTATTTTCTTTCTTTCTTTCTTTCTTTTTTTTTTAAAGCAATTGGGGTTAAGTAACTTGCTCAAGGTTACACGGCCAGGTATTTCTGGGTGGATGCTAAGTGTCTGAGCCCGGGATTCGATCTCCAGGTCATTCCAACACTGGAGCCAGTGCTCTTACTCGCTGTGCTACCTGGCCGCCCCAACAAGGCACTATTTTCTAAGATTATAAGCACAGACTTATTTAAGACCTTTTTGAAGTTAAATCAAGCAGTGAAGAAAAAAGGTAACAAATTATGAATTAGCACATTGATGCTTAACAGTAAAAAATACTACTTCAGTATCTAGCTAGCAGGTTCTCTGCCCTATAGGCAGGAAGGTTAACTAAGATAAAGAATGGAAAAAATTATAGGCTTACTAAGAGGAGAGTTGAGGCTTGCACCAAGATGGGTAAGGAGCTAAGGGGTTGAATAGGACAGAGTGGTAGGAAAGGAGAAGACTCTATATACACACAGCATCTTAGATGACTGGAGATGGTGAAAGGGTTTGTATTGGCCTATGGTTAGGGAGAAGGAAGCAGGGCAAGAAAGAGACACTCACACTGGTTCTATTGGCAGCCCACCCCCAGTTGCACTTTATAAATTGACTGATAACATCAGAAAAGGTTAATGGCTTGGATACCCAATTTATTCTATAGGCACCATTCAAGGAAGTGTATTTTAGGGTTGTAGAGGAGAGGAATGAAGAGAAAAGGAAGTTGTTTAGAGAGATTGGGGATCTGAAAACAGGATGGTTGGTAAGGGAGATGCTTCATTCAATAGAAGAAAGAGAATATGATATTAATCACAGATTAGTGGACTAAGGAAAAATTTTAAGTGAGCAGAGCAGAAAAGGTGAAGTGGCGTAAGGAGACTCCTAGGAAGAAGAATCCTCCTAGGAGAGTCAGGGGCCTGCCTGAAATAGAGTTCAGCCAAAATTAGAGGAAAGATTTCATTCTAAAATAAGGGTTCTCAAACTTGTGTGTGTGAGTGTGTGTGTGTGTGTGTGTCATGGACCCTTTTGGCAGTTTGGTAAAACCCTTCCCATACTGTTTTGAAAAGTATAAAATAAAATACATAAAATTTCAAAGTAAAACAGTTATATCAAAAGATAGTTATTAATTTTTTTAAACAAGGTCACAGGCCCCTGGTCAAGAATCCCTAAAGAGACCAGATAGATGAGACTGTTTACTCAATGACTAGGAAGCTGAGGAAAGGCTTGGACTTGGACTTGGGATGGAAGTAAGGTGGGGAGAGGAAGGGTAGATGCAACGGAAGGGCCTTATTACTAGGTGAAACTGAATGAATCTGTGTCGGATAAAGAGATTGCATGCACCTATAAGCTACTTACATGTGTGGAGTATACCTGGGAATGCCATGCACTGTATATAATAAAGAAATTTGGCACTCTAAATGGTTGCCTGAGTGTGTCTTTTGGGGATGACCTACCATGAAGATTATGGTCCTGAAGGAGAGTCCCATTCCTGTTCTCATTCCCTCGGATGATTGGAGGGATGTGCTGACAAACATTTAGCAACTGGACTCTCCAGGGAGAGAAAATGTATAAACACTTTTAAGATCTGCATTAACCCTTTCTTAAGTCTAGATAATCAGAGAAACAATAAAGAAAGTCCCAATCTGTAGCCACTGAAGATTTCTAAGTTGTCAATGCTCATACTGAGTATTTCACAATGAACTCTCTCACAAGTCACTTAGA
Source organism: Petaurus breviceps papuanus (assembly GCF_028583685.1). Taxonomy (NCBI): domain Eukaryota; kingdom Metazoa; phylum Chordata; class Mammalia; order Diprotodontia; family Petauridae; genus Petaurus; species Petaurus breviceps. Next base: position 633,188 of record NW_027187407.1, read on the forward strand.
GCTGCTTCGAGAAGCTAGTGATAAAAGAACTGGAAAGCTTGCTCTTTGGGGCTTGTCCTGACATTGTTTAATCATAGAGGAGTGCTGGATTTGGTATCAGGTAACCTGAGTTCAAATTCTGACTTCATTACTTAATTACCTTAGGTAAGTCACTTAATCTTTTGAAGGGTCAGTTTCATCTTACCCCATCTCTGGACTTAATAATAATAGCATTATAGAGAACTTTTACAAATATTATCACATTTTATCCTCAAACCAATCCTGGAAGGTAGGTGCTATTATTATCCTTATTTGAGAGATGAGGAAACTGAGGCAAATAGAAGTTAAATGACCTTGGACAAGTCAACTAGGAAATATCTGAGGTTGGATTTGAACTGAAGTCTTCCTGACTATAGATTGAGTGCTCTATCTACTGTGCCACTTAGTTCCCTCTGACTATGTTCTCTAAGGTTCCTTGCAGGTCTCAATCCATCATCCAGTAAAATGCAATGATTCTTGGTTAAATTTTTGAATAACTAATCTGAATGACTCAAGATAGGGAAGAAAACTGATAGGGATCTTGGCCAATAGGTGGAACAAAAGCCAAGGGAATTCTGGTCCTAGTGAGGTGCAGCTTCTACTCTAAAAGATCATAGGTCTTGGAACATTATATTTCAAAAATCAAAAGGGCTGGGGCAGTATACAAGAATAACTTACTCAGCAACATTCAGTATAATCCTGAATAAAGCAGGGGAAAAGGACATTTGACAACCTGAAAGACTTTCAGGCATTTGTCACAAAAGACCAGAACTGGATGGAAAATTCAATATAAAAGGTCCAGAAGAATATGAGGAAAACATTAAAGACTAATTAGACGGCACTTATTAAGGCGAAACTGTTTACTTATTATGTATATATATGAAAATGTTATCAGTATTCTTTAAACTGTCATTATCACTAAGGTAGTTTAAAAGAAAGGTTGGGGATGAGTTGAGTATGATGGAGTGATTTTAAAAAACAAAATTGGGTAGAAAAAGGTAAAAGGGAACAATTATAAAAATGAGGTATGAAAGGAAGAACTAATACAGAGGAAGTAGGTGAGGGAGGGAGCTCATAATGTTGGAACTTTCTTCTGGGTTAAAAAGGAAGTAATGTATACATCTGGACAGGTGTAGAAGTATTCTGAACAGGTAGAGAGGTGAGAAAACTGGGGGACAGGGTGGGGGAGAGACTTTTAGAGGGGTCTGTAGTTGAGATTTGGGAGGGTGGGTGAGAAAGTGGGGTGAGGACTCTTGGAGGGATGGGTGGGATAGGGAGTGAGGGAGAAGATAAGGGAACAGAGATAGGGTAAAAAGAAAGGCCAAGAAAAAAAATAGTGAGTAAAAGTAAAATGGAGAGAAATTCACAAATAATAATTATCACTTTGAATGTGAATGGGATGTTTATAGCAGCTCTCTGTGGTAGCAAAAAACTGGAAATTGCAGGGATGCCCATCAATTGGGGAATGGCTGAACAAGTTGTGCTGTATGATTGTGATGGAATACTACTATGCTATAAGAAATGATAAGCTCAACGATCTTAGAAAGGCATGGAAAGACTTGGATGAAATGGTAAAGAGAGAAGTGAGCAGAACCAAGAGAACATTGTATACAACAACAGCAATATCGTAAGAATGACTTTGAGCAATTAAGTCATTTTGACTATTATAAATACACAAATTAAAAATAAAGGACATAAGAAAAAAGACAATATCTGCATCCAGAGAAAGACCTGATAACTCGATGTATAGAATAATTTTACACATACGCACAGACACACACATCTACCTACTTCTGTATAATGGTAGCCATCTCTAGGGTGTGACATGAGACAGAGGGAAGAAAAAAAGGAAAAAGAAAAAAGAAATTTACATGATAACACTGTTATATATTTAAAAGGAATAGCAATTTGTACATAAAGGATTTGCAGTTTCATGTGCAATTATGTTTTTATTATACTGTGCTATGGAAATAACTTGTGTAATTCCATGAATTAAAAATAAAACAAAACTTTTAAAAAAGAAAAAATATTAAAGGGATTTGGCATCAGAGAAAGAGACCTTGGCCTAGACTGACTGATCAAGTTCATTTGTAGAGGATTTATATAGATGATTCAAGCTACAACCAGTGCTGAGCAGTGGGAAAATGGATGGGACTCTTGCATAATTCTGATATGTCAACCAGAGTGTGTAAAATATTGTCAATTTTATTGAATATTAGGTGTCCCATCATCACCTCAAACTCAATATGTACAAAACCTGATGTATTTGCTTCCTTGCTCTCATTTTTTACATATCAATTTAAGGTTTACAAATTTATATATAATATATATATATAAAATCCAGTGTGATCCTTCCAAGAACCCATATGAGGTAGGTGCTATTATTATCCTCATTTTACAGATGAGAAAACAGAGGTTAAGTGACTTAGAACTAGTAGGTGCTTGTGGTAGAATCAGAACTTAGGTCTTCTTGACTCCAGGTTCAGTGCTCTATCCACTGTGCAATCTAGCTGCCCAGCATGCCAGCGAGAAATAAGTAGCTCAGAACAGAGCTTGTAGTATGGAGTGGAAGGATTTAGAGAAGCCCTTCTGGGTTATAGTTTGACCCAGATGGTTCTGAAACTAATGGAGAGATAGTATCACATGAAGCAAGAGGAAGTGGTCACATCTGTGACCTTGGGGAGGTGGACTCTGCTGAGCTAGGGTTAAGAATTCTGCTAGGGCATCTTTGGCAGTATAGAAGACTTGAAGGTAGAGCTAAAATCAAAGCTTTGTTATGACAGATCCAAGGTTAATGGAAAACAGATTTCCTTCCGAGGCTAGCCTTAACACGAAAACATGGTGTGGATGGAAGCAAAGAAGGCAAGGAGATGACCAGAGCTAGGTTCTTAAATAAACATTGATATAGACGTCTTGAGCATGGAAGTTGAACCCCACCAGGACATCACAGAATTAATCAAAGTACTCACTTCTTTGTCCTAGGCACAACCGGAAGTAGGCATGTGTGAAAAATGAATGAATGAAAAAGTATGTGGCAAGCATTTACTGACCAGGCACTGTGCTAACCACAGGGGATGTCAAAACAAGCAAACAAGACAATCCTTGCCTTCTAGAGAGTAAGGGGTTGGGGGTCAGAAGCAGATTACAAGGACCCCTTAACTGGTGCAGTGTACAGGCCCTGGCACTGATTGATCATTCTATTGCTTATAAGCAATTCTGGGTCAAAATTCCAGGGTGGAGAGGAGCACTTGTGCTCAGTTATAAGAAAATAGGGACCCTGGTCAGGGACTTAAAACCAAGAAGAACACTATTGCTTGTGTCTGGAGAAGAGCAAGGGACCTGGCCACAGTTTCTGGTTCAGAGGAGTGTTAGCACTTATTGCTGCAGGGGAGTAAGAGCCCTTCCTAGGTAAAGACCAGAGGGCAGACCAGAAGAGCAGTGACTACACTTCTTCCCAGATCACATCACCTTGGAAGCACCAAAAACTTGCAAATCCCCAGCTCTGAAAACAGCAGCACACAAAAGCCTGAATCTTGGGATGGTGCCTTACAACCCCCAGGTGTGCAGAGCCCAACTTTAAAATAAAGTTCAAAATCAAGAAATAGGCTATTAAAATTAGCAAACAATTAAAAAAAAGAACCTGACCATAAAAGTCTACAAAGATCAGGACATAAACTCAGAAGAAGACAACAATGTGAAAATAGCTACAAGTAAAGCCTAAAAAAAAAAATGCAAGCCCAACAAGAATTCCTGGAAGAGTTAAAGAAAGAAATAACAATTGTAGAAAAAAATGAGCAAAGAAATGAGACTGATGCAAGAAGATTGTAAAAAGAGAACTAACAGCTTGGTAAAAGAGATAGAGATAGATAGGTGGCTCAGTGGACGAAGCACTGGCCTGGCATCAGGAAGATGGGAGTTCAAATCTAACCTTACTAGCTGTGTGACTTTGGTTAAGTCACTTAACCTCTGTTTGCCTTAATTCACTGGAGAAGGAAATGTACAAGCCACTCCAATATCTTTGCCAAGAAAACCTCATGGACAATATGGTTCATGGGGTCAGGAAGAGTTGGATACAACTGAATGACTGAACAACAACAACAAAAGAAGTCACAAAAAGATATTGATAAACATAACACCTTAAAAAACAGAATTGGCCTAATAATAAAAGAGGCACAAAAATTCATTGAAGAAAAGAAAAAAGAGGTAGAAAAACTCACTGAAGAAAGTAATTACTTAAAATTAGAATTGGGCAAAAGGAAACTAATGACTATAAGATTTCAAAAAAAAGTCAAAAGAATGAAAAAATAGAAGGAAATATGAAATATCTCATCAGAAAAGTTACTTGGGGCAGCTAGGTGGCACAGTGAATAGAGCACCGGCCCTGGAGTCAAGAGGACCTGAGTTCAAATCTGGCCTCAGACACTTAACACTTACTAGCCCTGTGACCTTGGGCACATCACCTAACCGGAATTGCTCTGCCCTCCAAAAAGAAAAAGAAAAGAAAAGAAAAAGAAAAGTTACTGACCTGAAAAGTAGATCCAGGAGAGATAATTTAAGCATTTTTGGACTAAATGAAAGTCATGATAAAAAAAAGAGGCTAGACATATATATATTTTTAAAGCAATCGGGGTTAAGTAACTTGCTCAAGGTTACGCGGCCAGTTATTTCTGGGTGGGTGCTAAGTGTCTGAGCCCGGATTCGATCCCCAGGTCATCTCGACACTGGAGCCGGTGCTCTTACTCGCTGAGCCACCTGGCCACCCCTTAGACATATTTTTAAAAATTATCAGTGAAAACTACCTGGATGTCTTAGATCCAGAGGACAAAATAGAAATGGAAGAAATCCACCAATCATCTCCTGTAAAGATGCCAAAGTGAAAACTCCCAGAAATATTATAGCCAAATTTTAGAGCTCCCACACCAGTGAGAAAATACTTCATGCAGTCAGAAAGAAACAATTCAAAATATGGAGCCATAGTCAGAATCACATAAGATTTAGCAGTTTTTACATGAAAGGAGAGGGTCTTAGAATATGATACTTCAGAAGGCAAAGGAGCTAGGGTTACAATCAAGATTTATCTACCCAGAAAAACTGAGTATAATCCTTCAAGGAGGAAATAAATATTTACTGAAATAGAGAACTATCAAGCATTCCTGATGAAAAGACAAGAGCTGACTAGGAAATTTAACATTCAAACACAAGACTCAAGAGAAGTATAAAAATGTAAACATGAAAGAACAACCATAAAGGACTCAATGGAGTTCAACTTTTTACATTGCTATATGGGAAGATGATACATATGACTTTTAAGAACTTTAGCATGTTTAGGACAGTTAGAAGGAGTTTACATAGAAAGAAGGCATGAGTATGAGTTGATTATGTTGAGATGTTTTTTTTTTTTTAAAGCAATCGGGGTTAAGTAACTTGCTCAAGGTTACACACCCAGTTATTTCTGGGTGTGGTGCTGAGTATCTGAGAACAGATTTGATCCAGGTCAATACCAGTACTAGGTCTATACCCTAAAAAAATCAAAGGAAAAGAAAAAGGACCTATATGTATAAAAATATTTGCAGGAAATCTTTTTGTAGGGACAAAGAATTTGAAATTGAGAAGATGTTCATTAATTGAGGAATGGCCAAACAAGGTGTGGCATATGACTGTGATGTAGAACTATTATGGTCTAAGAAATAATGAGGGGGGTGGTTTCAGAAAAACAAAACATGGAAACATATGAACTGATGCTAAGCAAGTGAGAAGAATCAGAAGATCATTGCTCACAGTAAGAGCAATGTTGTAATGATGATCAACTGTGAAAGACTTGACTGCTCAGATCAACTCAATGATCCAAGACAATTCCAAAGGACTCATGTTGGAAAAATGCTATCTACAACCAGAGAGAAGTGATGAACTCTGAATGTAAACTGATGTATAATTTTCTTACTTGATTTTAAAATTTCTGCCATATGGTTAATACAGAAATATGTTTTGCATGATTTCACACTTATAATTACTTGCTTTCTCAGTGCATGGGGAAGGATTGGGAGGAACGAAGAGAATTTGGAACTTAAAATTGAAAAAGGATGTTAAAAATAAAGAAATAATTTGTGTGTGTGGGTTAATACAACACATAAAAGGAAGCTAGAAGTAACAAGTTGGGGGAGGCAGAGCAAGATGGCATGGCTATGGGATGGGAGAAAAGTTGGGAGTGGAGAACCAGGTTAAATAAAGTAAAAGTCCCCCAGTCAGAGCTTAGGGCCCCAGAGGAGTCAAATTCTATAGGAGGAGGAGGCCAGAGCTAAAATGGCATCACCAGAAGGTAGCCAAGAAGTGCAGAGTGGGCCCTGATTGGGCTAAATAAGGAAAAACTGACCAATCAGAGCCCAAGGCCCTGTAGCATCAAGCACCCCAGCATCCCTAGGGTGGCTGCCAACACAGGTTCTTAGATCTGCTTTTCTAAAGGAAAGCAACTCAAAATGGGTTAACAAGCTTATTTTAATCAATCAAATATATCATTTACCTTGTTCCGGGGAAAAAGTCAGCACCCCGAACTTCAGAGTATACAGATAGCAGTTACAAGAAAACAGAAAAACATATCAAGCAGACAGGCTTCCAAACTGTCTGACCATTACATACAGCCATATCTAATCACAGTTACCAGAGAGGGAAGCATCAGCATCTGGGTTTTCAAAGCCAGGGGGGCTCTCAATGCCTGCCCAGAGTCTCATCTGGTCAAATCACACAACACTTCTCAAAGTGAGCCCCAAAGCAAAGCCTCCCATCAGGGCTTATATAGCCTTCTCCTGGGTCAGAGAATGTAACCACCCTCTTGGACCCACTGCCCAATCACAAAGTATCTCCTGAGAAACAAGCCTCCCACCACAGCTTCCAGGTGCACTTAAGCCTAGGGGCAGGGAAGATCTTCAAAATTTACATTCCTATAACAGGGCCCCAAGACAGGACTCTGAGTTCCAACAGAAGGAGAATGCCAGAGTGAAACCCTAAGTCTACTTGCTTCTCCAACTCCTCCTCATCCTCGTCCTCCTCTTCCTCCTCCTCCACACTCAATCCCTTGATTTCAGTTATCACTACTATGTGAATAATTACCAGATCTATAGCTCCAGCCCTGATGGCCTAATAGTAGAAAGTCTCCCACCCCTATGCAAGGACATAAATTATTTGCTCTCTTTGGAGAAGAGACTGCTGTTTTGTCTAAAAGGACAACTTTCACAATTATAAAAGTATTTGTTCTCTTCTCCTTTTATACTTCCCTTGAACAGGGAGTGTTTTATTATTCTGATACTAAATGTTTCTATTTGAATTCCAAATACTCCCCTTTTCTCCCCTTGACTAAGCCTCCTCTTTCTCCACCCCCTGTCTCTCCTGTGAAAGGCTTTACTTTTCTAACCTAAATTGCCACAGAATGCTGCTGATTGGCTGTGTATTGTAAGAGGGTCTGAAATGTAGAGATCTGTACCTCAGGAATCTGAATGGCTATCAGTGACAGTGGATTCCTTGGCATACTTTTAAAAAAGTCTCTTTACTTGCAGTTTGGCCTCTCATCTTTAAGCCATTAGGTCACTCCCCTCCCCACAAAATATTACATCATTTGTGTTTTGCCTCCTATGTAGGGTGAATTAAAGGCTGCCCTATTTTAAAAATAAAGTTAGCCTGAGTGCTCGCATGGAAGCAATGGGAGGGTAGCAGGTAGTGCTAAGGGTTCTTTTACCATTTCTATAGAGCCAGGAGCCAGATTCTGAGAATGCCTGGATAGAGGTAAGAGCTAAAAAGTTATTTGATAGAAACTCCCCCAAATTAAATACAATCCATACAAAGACAGCTCAGCAAAGACACAGAACCATAGGATACCAGAGCTGGAATTGTCTCTTAGACTTCACTTAAGTCTCTTCCTTTTACAGAAAAGGAAACTGACACCCAGAAAGGGTAGCTGACTTTCTTGGGACTACAGGGTACATGTAAAATTAAAAGGTTGAACTAAATAATCTCTTAAGAACCCTTCTGGTTCTGATACTATGTGTTCTTCAGTTATCTTGGAATCTTAGCGCTGAAATTTAGGGATCAGTTACCCAACCCACATACCCACATTCCTGGCAGCTAGTCTCCTGTGATGAGTGGCTTACTATGCCAATGACATTTTTGGACAGATCTAATTATTAGAAAGTTATTCTCAATATTGAATTGAGATTTGCCAGAGAAATCTCCTGTAACTTCCACCTTTTTGTCCTAATTCTGAATAGTACAAAGTTTTCTACACACAGATGCTAGTAACTGATGTTCACCAAATATGGAGCTCTTTTTAATTCCACTTGGTTGTTTTTAACAAGCGGTAACTGGAGGCACAGGGTATCAAGGTAGCACATGGACAGAGTGCCCAGCCTGGAATCAGAAAAACCTGAGTTCAAATGTGGCCTCAGACATTTACTAGCTGTGTGACCCTGGGATAGTCACTTAACCGTGTTTGCCTCAGTTTCCACACAGGGCCAGAGAAGGAAATGGCAAACCACTCCATTATCTTTGCCAATGTCAAAATATTAGGAGACACCCCATTTTCCAGAGCTAAGACCCAGCAAGCAGGCTGTGCCCTGAGCTTGGCATAACAATCCTTTGCACTCACCCTGTTCTTACAGCCCCTCTCTGAATCAAGCCTGTCACATTGTTGCCTCATTGACAGGGCTACAGCTCACTGCATAGTCAGTCATTGGGCTAAGTCAGACCCGCACAACATTCAGCCTGCAGGCCGCATACAGCCCACAAAGGCTTTTGGGCATCCAGTGAACAATGTAGAGGATGTAAAGAAAAAGTAAATATGTAAGGAGGGCTTTGTCTGTGCTCCACTTAACCCGCCTTTGTGCCCGTCATGTAACTTGGGGGAGTTGCCACTGCACACGTTCTCCTGTTTGTTATGTGACCCCCAGCAACCAACCATCTTCAGTCTGTCTCTAGTCTGAGAGGAGCAAGGGTCTAACTTTTCACTGTGTTTTCAGTCATTGCTGACGTTGAACAGAGACTGGGTGCAGCCATGTGCCGCGGCAGCTGATGCCCGCTATGCAATGAGCCGCCACAATGCTGCCCCTTCTTCCCCTCCCTCACTTTGAGGGGAGGGGGGGAGGTGCCCTCCAAGTTACACAACTTTCTGTCTGGCGCTCTCTCCAAGGCCAGACACTCAGTTCAGTATTTCTTCATAGGACAGCAGTTGCTATGGAGATTTTTTAGTTCTAAAATTAAAGTTTTGGGGGTGACTTTGTAAAATGGGTGATAAAAAGAAATGGAAGATCGAATCAGAACACAGAGTGTTTAATCTGGAGCGGACAAATAAATTCTTGTTTACTTACACAAGAGACAAAATACTGTGCCTTATTTGCCAAGAAGTCTTAGCTGTTCCAAAGGAATATAATTTTCGATGCCATTTCAAATCAGAACATCCTGACTTAAGCAAATTAGACACCAATGAAAAACAAATTAAGTTCATTCCATTGCTTATAATCCTTCTTTACAACTTGATTAATGTTTAATGTGCAGGTATTTTTAAAACCTATATTGGATTGCATGCCCTCATGGGGGGGGGGAAGGGGGAGGAGAAGGAGGGGGAGAAAATTTGGAACTCAAGGGATTGTGGAACTGAATGTTGTAAACTAAAAGTAAATTTAAAAAAATTTAAAAGAAAAACAAATTAAAGAATCCAAATTGTTGAAAAATCTCAGTGGGAAACAATAATTTTTCACAAAAGTAAACTCAGAAAAGGAGGTAGCTATTATGTTTTAGATTTCCAAAGAAATTGCTGCTGCTGGAAAGTCATTTACTAAAGGTGACTTTATAAAGAAGTATTTGCTGATTGCAATTTCTGGATTATGTCCCAGTAAAAAAAAAAGTATTTTTGAGAATATGTTTGTCCTGTATGACTGTACAGAGAAGAGTAGCTGATGATAAACATTGCTGACAAGAAGTAAATAAACCCCATTAACTAAATGTAAACAAGCAAGAAAATCTAAAAAATGAATTAAAACATGTACCACTTAGCAATGTAATTTTTTTTAACATGAATGTGGTTTCATAAGTAAAAATCTTAAGTACTAAGTGTAATTAATTGATATTCATTGAAATTTGCCTTTTTAAAAATAATGGTTTATTTGCAAAATAGTTTAATTATTAATTCTATCTTTATTTGGAAATTGAGCTGCTAACCTATCTGTAGCTCGAAGAAGTTTAGCCTGTTTTAATTCTGGCCCCTACCAAATGCCAAGTTGTGAAGGTCTGGTATAAGTTTTGAAATCTCACCTCACTAAAGTGGGTTCCCTCCACACACTAGGGGCGGGGCTCCAGCATGTGTCCTTGCTTGCAAGCTGTTTCCCTCACTTTGAAACTAAACTTCTATTTGATTCCTGACTCTCTCATCCCTGACCTGCTTGGTTCGGCTTTGGCCACCCACAGGTTAGGTTCTGTCTGGTTGACCCCAAGAAAACCCTAAATGGGGTCATGAAGAATCAGACACAACTGAAATGACTGAAAAACCAATGAAGGCACATGGGTCATGTGGATTTTACTTCTTCCCTTCTCTGTCCTACCTTCCCCTCCTTTCTCTCCTTCCCTCTCTT
>NW_027187407.1:658815-759226 GCF_028583685.1 Petaurus breviceps papuanus
ACCTGAAAACTGAGATGGGAAAGGGTAGGAAGAGATGTGGGACATATGGGGAAGGGTTCTTGCCTTTCTGAGATGTGTGTTTCTCCACTTCTCCTTTGTAATCAAAGCCGACTGCTGACTAGGGAGGAACAAGAGAGACTTGATCAAATCATCATCTGCCAAACACACACAATTTCTCTCTCTCCTACCTTCTAGTCCTCCCTTGTCAAGCATTACATCAAGCATGGGGGAGGTTTACGATGATTATTGTGGACATGCTCCCTCCCATCACCAGACTCAAGTTCTTACAAGGTCATCATCATGGAGTGGTTTGTGGGTACTCTCATAACCCACACTTCAAATTCCTTAATCTGTCATCCAAGGCCCCCCATCATCTGGTTCTATATTCCTTTCCAACCTTATTTCATACAACTCCCTTTCACACACTCTATGCCCCAACCAAACTGTACTCTTATCTGCTTACAAAGTTGCCTTGTCCTTTCCCATCACTATATATTTTCATACCCTGTTCCTCAAGACCTAAACAGACTTCCTTCTCTCTTCCTATAGACAGTCTTCTTCTGTCTCAAGGTCCACTTGACACAATATCTCCTCTAGGGAGCTTTACCTGATTCTCATCACCTAAAAGGGATTCTTCATTCTTGAAATCTCTTGGAACCCTTGGTTTGACCTCTTATGCACTCAATTATATTCTAACTTGTAGTGTTGCTATTTGTGCCAATCTTATTCTCCCTGGTAGCTTGTAAAGTCCTTGGGACAAGACTTTTTATCCCAAGTGCTTTGCACAGAATATGAAATTAATAAGTAATTATTTGTTGAATTGATTTGGTTAGAATTGGCTCAATGCAGTGCCTGCCCTTTCTGACTTTGAGGTTCCAACTGTCTAAAATGTTTTTTGACTTCCCCTTATTAGTTGTCAGTGGAAATGCTAATGGGTTTCTTTGAGGAACTCTTTGGTATGAGAGTGATGTATGGCAAGATTCAAGGTGAAAGCTTGGTCCATGATTAGGTAAAATCAAGGGGTTCAAACTGCCCTATTCCCAGCTAGCTCAATGTCTAGGGGTCCCTTAGAAAATTCTGACAGCAACTGCTGCAATCATGGATGTTTTATTAATAATGCTTGATTTATGTACATAGTTAGAAGATACAGGTTATGGTTATGGATTCTTTAGCCTTCGTGACTATGTCATCTCCCTACTCAATGAACTCCAATGCCTCCATCTTAACTTTGGGATCAGAAAGCAAACTACTTTGTATACCATCTAAAGTTCTTCACAACCTTCCCCCTTCCAAGCTTTCCCAACTTCTTCTATATTAGTGCCTTCTACAATCTCAGTAATCTGGCCAACCAGCCTTATTTGCTTTTCCTCACACTTGGCACTGCTCAATCTCTTATCTCTGTTTCTTTACTCTTATTATCCCTGTCCCTGGAATATTCTACCTCTAAACTCTGTCTCTCGGGGCGGCTAGGTGGTGCAGTGAATAGAACACAGGCCCTGGAGTCAGGAGGACCTGAGTTCAAATCTGGCTTCAGACACTTGACACGAAAAATAACTAGCCATGTGACTTTGGGCAAATCACTTAACCCCAATCACCCTCCAAAAAATGCAAAAAAAACCAAACCCAACAAAAAAAACTGTCTCTCAGAATCTCTAGTTTTCTTCTAGATTTAACTCAAAGTACACTTTTCATAGGAGGCCTTTCCCAGTTCCCATATGTAATAGTGCCTTCCCTTCTAAGGTTATATTTCACCTACATTGTATGCATCCTGTGTATACAGGTTGTCTCCCCCACTAGAATGTAGGACAGAGACTGTGTATCCTAGTTTAGCACATCTTCAAAATGAAGCAACCTCACGTTGAAATGAGAGGTACTGATGGGTATAAGGAGGGGGAGGTCAGTATGGCCAGCTGGACTGGGGTCAAAGAGGCCATTCTTATAGCCACAGGGGTAGGTGTGATGGAGACTGGGTTTAGATTAGACAACCCAAGGCAAGAGACCATGGGATTGTGTGACACAACCTTCCCACACCTGACCCTGGAGGTTGCATCTTTCTCACTCCTCCAAGCCCACTCCCCCCAAAGCCAGGACTTCTGACCAAGCTACCAGAAGACAGAGCCAAGGAGAGCAAATGAAGGAGAAGAAAGGGGTCCAGAGTGGAGACAGTATGCTCCCACTCAACTGACAAATGCAGGTCAGTAATAAGCACTTTCTCCTGTTCTCCCTCCATCAACATTCTTGGTAGAGTTAGGGAGAATCCCCTCAGAGAAAAAGGGTGTCTTACCTTGTCTACTCGGTCCCTCTGTATCCCATATTGACCACCAAAGCCTTTGGCATAATCTGAAGTAAAAAGGAGTCCAGGAATCAGACCCAAGGAACAAAGCCAAAAAAAAAAGGGGAAGGGAGATAGAGAGAGAAAGGAATATGGAGGACAGGAAGAGATAGATAGGGCACAACCATGAGAGGCTTGGGCTTAGAGAGAAGAATGTACAGATGAAGAGATAGGAATGGATTGGGAGAAAGAAATAGAGGCAAAAAAAATTAGATGGGGATAGGCAGAAAGAAAGAGAGTTAAATATGGGGAGTAGAGCTCCTCTCTGGCCCTGGCCCACCCTGCTCACCTCCACCACAAGAAGCCTTCCAGCAGTAACACTTTGGTGTCTTAGGGTCATTCCATGATGCCAATCTAGGAAACTCCCTTCAAATGGGTGCTGGTGGCCCAGCATCACCTCTCCTCTTAACTGAATTTTTCTTGAAATTTTTGTTGTAATTGAAATTCAGATCTTTTATTATATGAATGTTGGATACTCTCAGTACCCAACTGAATGTAGTAAAACTCCCTCCACAGACACAAACCAGCAATTGGTAGGGGCTATGAAAGGTTAATTACCTTAATTATTTTTATTCCATGAAAGGCAAAACAGTGTAATATAAAGGATAGAGAACCTAGTTGAAGTCAGGAAGAGCTTGGTTCAAGTCCTTCTCTAGCAACATACTGACTTTCCATCCCTGGGTAGGCAACTAGGTGAATAGTGTTGAACTTGGAGTCAGGAAGATCTCAGTTCAAATCCTGACTCAAATACTTACTACTTGTGTGACCCTAGGCAAGTCACTTAACCTTTCTCAGCCTCAGTTCCCTCCTTTCTAAAATGGGGCTAATAATAGCACCTACCTCACAGAGTTGCCGTAAAGATCAAATGTGATAACATATACAAAACACTCTGTAAACTTTAAAGTAGTATACAAATGCTGCCTAGTAGTAGTAATAGTAACAGTACTAGCAACAGCAGCAGCAGCAGTAGTAATAGTAGTAATTCAGTGCCTCAGGTAACTTTCTAAGTCCACAAATTGCAGATAACATAGTAATATGTGTTGATAGAGGGAGTTTCCTCACCACAATTTCCTTAGACCAACAAAATCACAGATCCTGATGCTCAAAAAGAATTTTTTTTCACTTCATGAAATAGAAAGCAGATTTTAAATTTCTTGCTTTACGTGTATTTCATACTACTTGCTAGTTGTAGTTAAAGGAAGAATGGAGAGCAGAGGTAGAGGTGAGACTATCAGCTTGTCATTCTGTCCCTTGCTCCCTATTCTCCTTCTTCCCACTTTGTTTCTCTTCAAGACTACTCCCTCATCTGTTACCATTCCTTTCTTATTCTTTCCCTTATTTTCCCCTCATTCCTAGGTCTTCCTCAGACTCCCTACCCACATCATTTCTCCTCTACTCCCCCATCCAGTCTTCACACTCCACCCATTCTATTAACTCTCTCCCATCACATCCTCCCCTCAGCACTCCCATCTCTAACAATTCCATCGTGGAAGTCCCCCTGTGCTCCTCTGACACCCACTAGGATAGCTTCAGGAGCAGGGGTATTCTGTCCCATCTGTCTCAGCCCCTAACCCAACAGTCCTCCCAAACTCTGCTCTAGCTCACCAAATTCTAGAAAAGCATCATGGAAAAATTGATAGAGAGCTGGTCTCTAAGACAGGAAGACCTGATCCATACTGGCTGTCTGACCCTGGGCAAGTCACTTAGCTTGTCAGTGAAATAATTACTGAAGAATGACCAATCTACATCAGTGAAGGATATTTGTCATTTGAAATTGACTATGCTGATGAAATCACAGGTCCAGCCCTATCCCTAACCTAGCCCCAAAGCCAAGCATTAGTGTCTGGAAAACAGCAAGCACTTAATAAATGCCTATTGACTGATGATGCAGTAAAAATCATAGATGGGATGGACTCCTGAAAGCTGAGATGAGGAGGGAGTTGGCCAATCAGGGCAGAGGTAATCATAAGGAAGGAGCACAGGACAGATAGGGAAGGGTCCTTACCTTTCTGAGATGTGTGTTTCTCCACTTCTCCTTTGTAATCAAATCCAACTGCTGACTGGGGAGGAAGAAGGGAGATTTAATCAAAACATCAGCTGCCAAACCCATAAGCTCTCTTTCTCCCACTTTCTTATTCCACTCTCTGCCAAAGATTGGGCTGTGAGGGGTTCCAAGCACAAATGAGGGTTTACTGGGGGGAGAGGAAGGTGCCCTGCCCTATCTCTAGACTTAAGTTCTTACAAAATCAGCATTACAGAGAAGTTTGTGGGGTCTCTAATGTCACACATCTTGAATTCCTTAATCTGTCATTCAAAACCCACTCCAACCTAGTTCTAAATTCCTTTCTAGCCTTATTTCATACAACTTCCTTTTATGCACCCTTCACTCCTGCCAAATTGGACTGTCCATCCCTTTACATTTCTATACCCTATTTCCCAGGCTCAGAATGAACTTCCTTCATGTCTCTGACTACCAACATTCTTATCTTTCAAGGTCCACTTTACATTCCATCTCAGTGAAGCCCTCTCTGATTCCCACCAATTTATGCCTTCGAATCTTTTGGGATGCTTGCTTTGAGCTCTCGTACATTTGATTTATGCACTAGGCTAACTGATACAAGAATTTAATTTGGGAGTATTTAGGCAAGGAGAGTGATAACCACTCAATCTTATCCCTTACACAGCAGCCAGAGGGATTTTTCTGAAACACAGAGGTATAACCATGTAACTACTCCACTTAAACTTCAGTAATCCACTCTTATTTCTAGGATGAAATAAAAGTTCCTCTAGTTGGCATTTTGAGCTGCTCACAATCTGATCCCTTCTTATCATTCACATGACAGGCTTATTATACATGACTGCTTTCCATGAACTTAGAAGTACAGCCTTACTACCCAACTGTCGTTCCTCACATACAACCATCCGTCTCCCACCTCCATGCTTTTGCTCTGGCTGTCCCCTATGTCTGGAATACTCACTCTCTTCACCTCCATCTTTTAGATTCTAGCTTCCTTCTGGGCTCAGCTCAAATACCAGCCTCTACAGTAGGAGTCCTCTCCCAACCCCCCAAGTACTTTCCATCTGCAATGTATGTATCTTTGTATTTACCTAGTTTTGTACATGTTGTCTCCCTCATTAGAAGGTAAGCTCCTTGAAGGCAGCCATATGTCTGTTTTATTCTTTCTATTGTCAGCACTTGCATAGTGATAAGATGGCACATAATAGTGCTTAATAAATTATTTCTGTATTTATTGAACCATTCCCATTATCCTCAGGTGTCTCCTAAAACTTTCTCCCTCTCCTCTCACCTGCATACCCAGGATCCTTTTCCAGACCTAGCTGTATGCTTCAGTAGTTAGACAGAGGTCCCTGTATGTACTCCAGTCATGTATTTCACATGCCTCCTGGGGAGCAAAGGGTATTCCTTACCTTGTCTGCCCGATCTCTCTCAACTCCATATTTGCCTCCAAACCCTTTGGCAGCATCTGTCTGAGATGAGTGCTTCTCTACATCAGCAACATACTCATGGCCCAGTGCACTCTGCAAAGTCCAAGAAGAGAGTCAGGATAAACACAAACAGGGAGAGAAACAAATAGGAAGATATAGGGCAAGGAACAGACAGGGAAAGACAGGACTGGCAAAGGTGAAATGTAAAAACACGCACCAGAATTCCTACCTGTGTCAAACTCATGGTTCATGTAGGAGGAGGTGGGGTGGAAGCCTCTCATGCAGGAAGATCCCATTGCTTTGGGTGCATCCCTTTTTCCTGCTTGATCTAATCCTCCCTCACCCCTCGTCCTTTCCTGGGACACTCCCCACCCCTACTGCCTGTAAATTCCCTTGCTTCATCCTTATAAATATGGAAACTCACTGACCAATGCCCAGCATCTCCCTTCTTTGACACCTGAACAAGAACTTGGCCCTCGAAATAAAGCTCATGGCCCTTGGTTGTCTCTTCAAGCTTCTCTGGTGTGAAAAGGATGGAGGACCCAGGAGGTTCCTCCCCCCCAGTCTAATAGAAGGAATGTCTGAGAGCTTTCAATGCCTCCCTGCAAGGTCATTGATGACGCCCCTCCCTTCTGTGCAGACTTAGATCATCACAGATTTCTTGTAGTATCAATTCTTGGCCCTGGTTTGGAGGTGTCAGGATATTGTCCTAATCACTGGGACCAGTGTGTGAGGATTGAGAAATACCCTGTCTGTCTTCTTTCCTTACTGCCCTGCCTCTAGGTGTCCCAAGAAACCCTTTGTGAGAATTAAAAGGTCAACAGCTTTATCTATTTACTATCTGAAGAAGTAGCAGGGTGGTATTAGTGGAGAATCAGGAAAATCTGAGTTTTGGAGTCCCACCTCTGCCATAGACTGTGGGACCCTGGTCCAGTCACTTCTTGACCTCCAGGCAACTCTCTGATAATAGCTAGCATTTATATCTTACCTAAAGGTCTAATAAAGCTTTTTACATGTGTTAACATATTTGATCCTCACAACAATCCTAGGAGGTAGGTGTCATTATTATTCCCATTTTTGAAATGAGAAAACTGAGACTGAAAGACAAAACAACTTGCCTAAGGTCACACAGCTAGTGTCTAAGGCAGAATTTGAACTCAGGTCTTCCTGACTCCAAGTCTGACAGTCTCTGCACTATGGCGCCACCTAGCTGCTCAGAGCCACCTAAGATTGAATTTTATCAAAATTGAAGAGAACACCAGTTTGTGTTGATTGGGGGAATTCCTTATCAGGCGTTCCTTATGCCCATGAAAATCACAAATCTAATTTAAAGAAAGAATATTGTTTGGTGTGCTTCTTTTGTGAAAGCTCTCTTTAAATCACACAGAAGGAATGGCAGTGACCATCTTTGACATTGTCCTCACAAGTGAGAAATACAAATGTAACTTGACAACCCATTTTTATATGATTATAAATCAATTGTCCATGACCCTTCTATGCAGTGGACTGAAACAGAGAAGAGAGCGCAGAGACTGAATGGGAAGTGATGTCCAAGCTAGAAGGGAAGCAAACACTGACCTAACCATGCTGTATGTGTCATATAGCAGGCAGTAGATATATACCAGGGATTCTTAACCTTGTTCATATTACAGACCCCTTGGGCAGTCAGTCAGGAGAGAGCCCTGTGGACCCATCTCAGAGTCATGTTTTGTAATCTTATTCATAATCAAAGGAAATGCTAAATTTCTAGTAGGCTCAGTGGATACAGAGCACTAGACTCGCAGTTAGGAAGATCAAGACCTGCCTCAAATGCTTATGTGACCCTGGGTAAGTCCTTTAACCTTTCTCAGACTGTTTCTTCATCTTTAAAGTGGAGATAAAAATAATATCTACCTTACACGGTTGTTGTGAAGATTAAATGAGACTACATCTGTAAAGGGCTTTGTGAACATTAAAACACAATATAAATGTCAACTAATTTGTGCCATGGGTCCCTTTGGCAGTCTATGGTAAAAGCCTCTCAGAATAATGTTGGGTTTTTTTTTAAGCAATTGGGGTTAAGTAACTTGCTCAAGGTTACACAGCCAGTTATTTCTGGGTGTGGTGCTAAGTATCTGAGCCCAGATTAGATTCCAAGTCATCCTGACAATGGGGCCGCTCGCTGAGCCACCTGGCCACCCCTAGAATAATGTTTTTAAATGCATAGAATAAAATACATAAGATTGGGGGCGGCTAGGTGGCCCCAGAGTCAGGAAGACCTGAATTTTGTTCCGGCCTCAGACACAACACCCACACACAAAACAACTAGCCTTGTAACCTTGGACAACTTAACCCCAATTGCCCTCCAAAAAGCCAAAAAAAAAAAACCAACCCAACAACCCCAAAACAAAAACAAACAAAAAAACAAGATTACAAAGAAAGCCAATTATATTTAAATTATATTTAAATAAATTTAAATTGTATTTAACTATTTAAATAAAGTTATCAGAATACTTTAAAGAAACCAGTTCACAGATCCAAGGTTAAGAACCCCTGAGTTAGAGGCTAGTGAAAATAAGATGCGATTTTTCCCATCCAAGTTCACAGACCACCTGAAATCTATCCACAGACCCTAGGTGAAGAATGTTAATAAAGACAAAAACCTAAGATATCTGTCCGTCATGGTTAAGATTTAGAAATAAGGCCACATCATGCTTCTGAGTAAGCTGGATAAAGCTAAGGAAAACATACCACTCCAGTGAATTCTCCATTATCCACGCTCTAGGTAGGGCACCAAGATGGGGCTAATGGAAAGTGGCAGATACTAAATCATTTCTCTTTGATTTTGAAATGCACTTCTCTTCTTATATGTGCATATAGGTGTATCTAATGTTCTGGGAATTCATAATATGAAATGAAGCTACAAGAAAAAAAACCAATAAATAAGTATGAGTCTTTAAGTATAAGTCTTTTAATGAATAAGAATGAGTCTTTAAGCTTTTTGGTTTCTTTTTATCTCTTTGCTGGTCTCTTCTCCCCACTCCATGCTGAGGATAAACAATAACAGTTCTCAGGATGAACAAAAGCACCAAGTAAAGATGAGCTTATTTTACAATGTTTATTTATCATGGTGCAAAGAACAAGCTTACTTTGCTTATTAAATAGATGATGAGATGTTCATTTGACTTGATTTCCAACTCAGTCCTAAATTGCTGCCATTTCTGCCCTAGGATTATGGCAGAGAATTAAATGTACAATGAAAAAAACAGCAGAATTTCCCTTGAAGAGAAACTCAACAATTCTTCAGCATGATTTTTGTTGGGAGGGTGGGGAGGACAGGTGTCTTTTTTTTTTTTCAATAAGTCTGGGTTCAGTTTCTGCTATTTACTACTTGTGTTCAAGTCCTTTAATTCTCCAGGCCTCAGTTTCCTCGTGTATATAATAAAGAGTTTGGATTAGAGAGTTTCTTAATCTACAGTCAGTGAATTTACTTTTTAAAAAAAAGATTTTGATTAACTGCATTTCAGGTAACTGGTTTCCTTTGTAAACCTGGGTATTTTGGGGTTTTTGTTTTGTTTTTTGCTTTTTGGAGGGGAAAGGTAGAGCAATTGGGGTTAAGTGACTTGCCCAAGGTCACTTGGCTAGTTTTGTGTTAAGTGTCTGAGGTTGGATTTGAATTCAGGTCCTCCTGACTTCAGGGCCGATGCTCTGTTCACTTTGCCACCTAGCTGTCCCGTAGAACAATTATTCTGAGAGGGGTGCATAGGCTTCTCCAGACTGCGAAAAGGAGGCCATGAAAAAAAAAATTAAGAAACTTTAGACTAGATGATCTCTAATATCTCTTTCAGCTCAGAATCCTATCATCCTATAACCGGATGAGTAGAGCTATCTGCAAAGTTTCAATGGAAGTCAAGAGTTACATCTGATATAACATGCAAACTTTTTTTTAACATGAAAAGTTTCTGAACCATCTAATCATAAAGTAAAGCCTAGGTTTTTCACAATAACCTTGGGTTGCTATAACTATATTTTAATGGTTTTCTTTTTATAATATATACTGAATAAGAGTTTTAAAAAGTCACAGAAAGGGGAAGCCAGGTAGCACAGCAAGTAAGAGCACCGGCCCCAGAGTCAGGATAACCTGGGATCAAATCTGGGCTCAGATACTTAGCACCACACCCAGAAATAACTGGCTGTGTAACTTTGAGCGAGTTACTTAACCCCAATTACTTAAAAAAAAAAGTCACAAAAAGAAAAACAAGCAAAGCAGACAAGAGATACCAAAAATATTGAAAATAGTAAATAGGAAAATAATTTTTCCTCACAAATCAAATTTCAAGGTTATACTGGCTAGATCAATAAGAGTTTAGCATTCCTAAGACCCCAAACACCTCTTTCCCTCTCTGTTTTTAGGAGTTAGAATAGATGTTCAGGAAAAGGCCTAGTGCAGAGGTGGTAGTGCAGCCTTGAGGACACATGCAGCCTTCTAGGTGCAGCCTTTTGACTGAGTCCAAATTTTACAAAACAAATTCTTTTATAAAGAAGATTTTATAAAGGAGATTTTTTCTGTGAAGTTTGGATTCAGTCAAAGTGCTGCACTGAAGGACCTAGAAGGCCACATGTGGCCTGGAGGCTTCAGGTTCCCCACTCCTTAGAGAGGAGTGGTGACTACTATTCTGAATTGCAGCCAAGTGGTGCAGTGGATAAAGTTCCAGGCCTGAAGTCAAGACAACCTGAGTTCAAATCCAACCTCAGACACTTATTGGTTGTATGACTTCACCCTGTTTGCCTCAGTTTCCTCATCTGCAAAATGAGCTGGAGAAGGAAATGGCAAACTACTCCAGTGTCACCACTAAGAAAACCACAAATGAGGTCACAAAAAGGCAGACATGACTGAAAAACGACTGCACCACTTAGATGACTTGTTCCAAAGTCCACAGAATAGTAAACAAATGCTTAGCATAAGAATCTCTAAAATTTATATTGTACTTTAAGGTTTGCAAAGTGTTTTGCAAACATCATTTCATTTGAGATTCACAACAACCTGGGAGGTAGGTACTATTATTATCCTCATTTTACAGATGTAAAAACTGAGGCAGTTTTAACTGAAGTTAAGGGACTTGCCCAGGGTCACAGAGCTAGTAAGTGTCTGAGGCCATATTTGAATTCAGATCTCCCTGACTCCAGGCACAGTGTTGTGTTGCACTATGGCGCCGCCTAGAGTGGCAGGAGACTAAGACAGTACCTATCACAACATACTCTTACTGCTTGCTTGTGTCTTTTGCAGCATGGTTTGCATTACTAATGCTCCAATGATCAATTCTTTTTTTTTTATTATTTTAAAAATACTTTATTGTTGATCATTCGTTTTACATTATCTTCACTCCCAATGATGTTTCTACCCCATCCTCAATGGAATCTCCTCTGGTAATAAAAAAAAATACAATCAAGTAAAACATGAATTTGTATAAATTTTTCACCATCAGGTCTATGAAGTCACAATTGGTCACTGCATTGAGTAAAGTTCTGGTTTAGTTCAGTGTTGTAATGTTTTGGTTTTTTTTTTTTTTTGCTTTTTTCAGTTTTCAATTTATTTATTTTTAGTTTTCAACATTCACTTCCATAAGTTTTACATTTTCTCCCCCTCCCTCGCCCCTCCATCAACGATCAATTCTTAATCAGCCTATCTGTCTAGCAGATCTTTTCTCTCCTACTCACCTTGTCCATCCTGTCTCTTTCCACCCCAAACCTGCCTCCATACCCATGGGATGCTTTGGGCCCTGCTTCCAGTTCCTTTTTCTTGAGGACATTATGTTCTTCTGACACTTTGTTCCGCAGTTGGTGGATGCTGGAAGTGACCAAATCACACAAATTCAGGGATGGTTCTAGGAAGGCAGTGCAACGTAAAAGAAAGACTATCGTCCTGGGAGCCAAGAGCCCTGATTGTCACACTAAAGAAACCAGAGCAGCTGGGGTATAGGGGTGACAGAGTAGCAGCTAGGGGCAACAGCCCTGGGATAAACACCTCAGTATCTCTCTCTCTCTCTGGGGATGCCTATCAATAGGAGATAAAAGTAAGGAGAAGTAGAATTTCTGATCCAATATTTGTAAGGCTGACCCATTCCAAAGCTAATTCTCCGGGAACTCCAGAGGGTGGGTTGTGTTATGCCAGTTAAGTTCTATTTGAGGTGAAACATGATTGGGGAGGTAAAGGTGTCTGGATCCTAGGTAGCCTTATCTGTGTATCCAGGTTTGTGTTATATGTATCCCCAGAGAAGTCTGTTTAAGGATTATTAAAGGGTTCCCTGAACTTGTCTTTTTGAGTTGCCATATTTTCCATACACATTGGACACAGAGTATGCAGAGGCCCTGAATGTGTCAAGGACCAAGCCTCCACCACCACCACCTCCACCACCTAAGCTGATATAATAAGTTGTTTGTATCCCAAATTGGACTCTATGCACATCTTTGGGGGTCAAGAACAGTTCCATACAGTCTGCACTAGGTTTATGCCGCTGGGCACCATGTAAATAAACAGACCATCCTATATTCATAGTCTTGCACATGGGTGGGGAACCTGGGGCCTCCAGGCCCTATGTGGCCTTCTAGGTCCTTGGATGTGGCTTTTTGACTGAGTCCAAGTTTTATAGAATAGATCCTTTTATTAAGGGGATCTTGAGGACCGAGAGGACTGCATGTGGCCTAATGGCTGCAGGTTCCCCAAACCCTGTCTAGCAATTCCCAAGACAAAAGAATCTGTCTTTCGCCATCACCTTGCTCCTCCCTATCAGGAAAGGTTTTGTACTTTTCCCACCATTACTGCACCTTCCCCCCTCCCATTCCACTTCCCTTCAGGTAGAGATTCCTGGTATCCCTTCCTTTGTCCTGCTATTATAAAAATGCAAATTTCTGTATGGATTGTGAAGTCTTTGGGTTCCATATAATGTAATGGAAATGCAAATTTAAAGATCTTTACTGCCCCTAGGCTAAAGTGCACCTGGAGCCTGGGGTGGGAGGCTTGTTTTTCAGTAGATACTTTTTGATTGGACAGTGAGTCAATAAGGTTGTTACATTCTCTGAGGCAGAAGAAGGCTATATAAAAGCCCTGATGTGTAGCTTTGTTTTGGGGCTCACTTTGAGAAGTGTTCTGTGATTTGATCTGGACTCTGTGAAGCCATTGTTGAGAGCCCCTTGGCTTTGAAAACCCAGATATTGAAACCCAGATGTTGATTTGGTATGGATGTAATGGTTGGACAGTTTGGAAACTGTTTACTTGATCTGTTGCTCTGTCTTGATAATTCTGTCTGTATATTCTGAAGTTCAGGGTGCTGACCTTTTTCCCCTGAACTAGGTAAACGATACATATGTTTGACTGATTAAAGTAAGCTTGTTAACCTATTTTAGTTGCTTTCCTTTAACAAAGCAGATCTAAGAACCTGTGTTGGCAGACACCCTGGGGACGCTGGGGTGCTTGCTGCTACACATGTATGTTCACTTCTCTTATAATAAACATAGTTTTCACAGAAGTTTCATGAAGTTGTGATTGCCTGTCAACAAGTCTTATGTGCCAGGCTGTGCTATAAACTGCCCAAGGTCTAAGGCACAGAAAAAACTGGAAGGCCAAGTGATGACTTGGTCACAAGACCAATGACAAGTGTATTTTTGACAAAGCCTTCTAAGCTATTTCCTCTTTAGGAACCTGTGGCAGACCCTGACAGAAAGAGGTACCTGGGCAGCAGTTGTTTGTCAGTATGGAGGTATTTAATTAGGTACAGAATTCCTGCTAACACCACTCCAGAGACCAGCACAGCAGCTCAGGCATTAGGAAAGGGAATGAGGGAATGCTATAAGAAGACCATGGTAGAGGGGAGGCCATCTCTGATTCCTTCTCACAATAGGAAGCAGAGATGATAGGATCAAAGTGGCCTCTTCTGAGGGCAAGTGGATGAAATGATAATGGTCAGAGACCATTGTCACTGTAACTCTACAATGCCTAAACTTTTTTTTTGTTTTTTGCTTTTTGGAGGGAGGAAGGCAGGGCAATTGGGGTTAAGTGATTTGCGCAAGTGACATGGCTAGTAAGTTTTAACTGTAGGAGGCCAAATTTGAACTCAGGTCCTCCTGACTCCAGGGCAGGTGCTTTATTCACTGCATCACCTAGCTGCCCCAACTTCTCCTTGTGCTAAGTGGTTTGTGTAGGGTCAGATTAGCCCAATAGTAATGATGTCTACAGATGAGACCCTGTGTGGGGTGCCCACACCTCATCTTAGGACAGAAAAAAAAGACAGTACTTCTAAATTATGGGAGCCAAGCGAGGGGAAAAGTGGGAAAGAGAAAGTCTAAGGATAGCAGACAGGTAAATAATTATCTCTAGCTGCCAGGAGAAAGGAACTTGACCTGAACCAGGAGTAGAGGGAAACCAGAACTAGACGGAAAATATAGACTTCATATGAGACTCCGTGTCTCAGTTTCCTCTGTAAGATGAAGACATTGAGTAGAGAGTGAAATTAGAAAGAAAATGCAAATTTCACTTATCCTCTCTGAGCCTCAGTTTCCTCATCTATAAAATGAAGGGGTTAGATTGGATGACCTCTAAGGCTTCTTCTAGCTGTAAATCTATGATCCTCTGATAAAAAAAAAATTACTTCTCAGGGATCCAGAAGAAGGAAAGAATAGGGGGCCTTCTTGTGGTAGAAATTTGACCAGCCCTGATTTGGGAGATAGCTTGTCCCCAAAGACCCAGGGCCACACTGCTTGAGCTGAACCTTTCCTCAAATGACAATAGCAAGCATGGAAGGGCTGCTTCCTGGGGAGGAAGGAAAGGAAAGAGAAAGAAAGAGAGAGAGAGAGAGACAGGAAGGAAAATTAAAAATGAGAGTTCAGAATGGAACCCAGGCAGGAGAGCAGATCATAGTTACAGAAAGAGAAAAGGGGGTGGCTAGGTGGTGCAGTGAATAGAGCACCAGCCCTGGAGTCAGGAGGACCTGAGTTCAAATCTGACCTCAGACACTTAACACTTACTAGCTGTGTGACCTTGGGCAAGTCACTTAACTCCAATTGCCCTTTCTTCCCCCCTCCAAAAAGCAAAACAAAGAAGAAAGAAAGAGAAATGTCTGAGAGGAGTTCAGAAACAAAAATGAAAGACATACTTCTTAGCAACCCGGAAGAGATAAGCTTGATCTAGTCTGAGTCGAAGTAAAATGGAACTAATAATGATGCACACTTCTCAGAAAGGATACTAGAAAAGAAATAGTCTGATTTGACTGGTCAAAGTTATGCAGATCCTGGACTTTCTAAGCTGCACTGATATGCAATGGGCCAACTGCATCTGACATATACCTCATAAAGTCCTGGTACTCTGGAGTTCAGCAGTTTTGCTGGCATAGGAAAACTGTCTTGAATATTTTGTTCTCCTGTCCAGTACATTGAGAAGGGTTGCATCTCAACACTGATAACTTCCTCCAAGAAGGGGTTTAGGAAATAAGGAGAAAAACTAGTCCCTTGAGATTGTAGCTGTAAACTTTAATGCTCAGTATAAATATAATTCTTATAAGAAAAATTGTTAAGCTTGAGATAAGGGATGTTTTTTATTTGTCCTAAGCACGGTCCTTAAAAGAACATTAGCTGAAGGCCACATATGAATAAAAAGCAATTGCATCCATTTAAAGGTAGGGGGCAATAGGTAGTTTGTAAAAGAGAAATAATAAAAGTTCAAATCACTTCATTTAAAAAGTAAGACTAATAAGAATGAACTTTTTATTAAATGAACATGTGAAAAATTATACAACTTGTTATTATGGCCAGTTAAAAGGGTAACAGACATCCAAAGAAAAGAGTCATCTTCTTGCCAGCCAGGCATGGAAACCATTCCCTGAGGACTTAGCTCTTGTCCCCAGAACACACTCCCTGGGAACCCTCTGATCTGATTGGTGAGCTTTACTCTGCTTCCCAATCATCCTCCTAGTGACCACCTTCCCATCATGCTAGTGACTCCAATTCCCTCCCCACCCTTGCTTCCAGTTCTGGAACTATAAAGAATTACAATCGGGGCGGCTAGGTGCTGCAGTGAGTAAAGCATTGGCGCCAGAGTCAGGAGGACCTGAGTTTGGTTCCAGCCCCAGACACTTAACATCCACACAAAAAACTAGCCGTGTAACCTTGGGCAAGTTACTTAACCCCAATTGCCCTCCAAAAGGCCAAAAAAAAAAAAAAGAATTACAATCAAATGAATACTATAATTACTCCTGGAAAGGGTGTAGCAATCTATTCCCCTGTGGTACCACTCAACTTCCCAAGACAAAAATACTTCCCTGACCACTACCCCCTTATACATGTTGTTTTCCTGTGAACTCCTTGGGGTGAGACTGTGTTTGCTTTTGTTTTGGCACCCCTGGTACTTAATGCTGTGCCTGGTACACAGTGAGTGCTTAATAAATGCATTTTTCTTTCATTCATTCATATACTGGGGAAAGAAATAGGAATAGGGCATCAACAGAGGAAAAGAGAGTGGGAGAAATGATCCTTATATTAGCATGGCTATCAGCCTCCCTCCCTTTCTCAGATAATTCCATCCCTGCCCAATATTATACAATAAGTATAATAAAGGACAATGCTTAGGACAAAAAAATTTTTAAATGAGGAGTACCAGAGGTCAAGTCAGAGGAAGGAAAAATCCATCTCAGATGATCAGTGAAGATGTCACTTGAGCTGGCCTTGGGAAGAAGAATAGGATTTCAAAGGGAAAAAAAACAAGGGATGTGGAGAATATACAAGGGAAATCCCACATATAGGGAACACAGTGAGATGGGAAAGCACTTGACATGTGTAGGTAAAATCACCATATGCTACATCTACCTCATTACTAAAGGGAATCCTATGAGCCACCACAATAGGATCAAAGATGAAGCTGAAACAGGCTTAACCTTGGTGGCCACTTCATCCAACTCCCTCATTTCACAAATGAAGAAGGAGAGTCTCATAGGGGTTAAGTGACTTGTCCAAATTCATTCACGGCACCTTTTAGAAAGAAGCAAAGCTGCAATTTAAATTAAGATCTTCTTCATGCTCATTATTACATCATACCACCATTCTGCCTCCTGTCAGGTGATCTTTCCTACTTGGTTTCATCTCTTGTTACATCTGATGTATCTAAAGAATCCATCATTCTTTTCGCAGTACCTTAGAGATGCTCTTCAAACTATTATTTTAATTTCCTATTTGTACCTGATCACACTTTGTATGGCCCCTGGTCCCTTCTCATTCTTTTTCATCTCCTCATCCATGTGATGCCCTCTTTGCTTTTCCACTTTCATATTTTCAGACATATTTTGTTTTGTTTTGTTCCTTTTATGGAACCATAGAACATAAATAGAGCGACTTTAAAAATCAATGCCCTCATTCTGTAGATAAGAAAACTGAAGTCTCAAAGAGGGTTCAGTGACGCAGCTATCTAGGAGCAGAGCTGAGACTAAAATCCAGGCTTATGTACTCCTATGGGTTTTTTTTTTCCTTCTATATTAACCAATGTCTGGTTTAAAAATTTTTTTAAAGCAATTGAGGTTAAGTAACTTGCTCAAGGTTACACGGCCAGGTGTTTCTGGGTGGGCGCTAAGTGTCTGAATCTGGATTTGATCCCAGGTCATTCCTACTCTGGGGCCGGTACTCTTACTCACTGTGCTAGCTGGCCGCCCCTGGTTTTTAATTTTTAATCTTTGACATAAATTATCCTAGAATAAGAATATGGAGTAACTGACCTGTGATTTCATTGGTATAGGACACTGCCAGAATGATGAAATTTCCTCTATTACTACAAATCAGGACCTTCTTAGCAATTTATAGCCTTAGAGAGATGCTTGGAGCACTGAAAAATGAAGATCTCTTTCCGTTCTAAATCATTCTTTTCCTTTCAGGCATGATGAAAGAGGAAAACCTAGTATTTCCCCATAGAAGGAATGCTTTTTCTTCCCATTGAGTGCATGAGTAACTGCATTCTCCTGCTAGCATCTCTCCCACTGCCAAGATGATGAATTTGATGTTATTACCACTTTCATAAAGGGCGTGGTCAACATGCTACAGGAAAAAAGGGTTCTATTTCATGGACCTACACCACCATCATGTGGTCATTTTGTATATTGCTGCTAACAACCTTTTCAAACCTTGTTTAATTTTAAGAAACTTAAACTGAAATTGGGAGCAGTAAAGTGGATAGAATGCTGGGCCCAGAGTCAGGAAGACTCATCTTCCTGAGTTCAAATCCAGCCTCAGATGCTTATTTAGCTGTGTGACTCTGGGAAGGTCACTTAATCCTGTTTGCCTCAGTTTCCTCATCTGTAAAATGAGCTGGAGAAGGAAATGGCAAACCCCTCCAATATCTTTGCCAAGAAAACCCCAAATGGAATCATGAAGAGTTAGACATGACTGTAAATGACTGAACAACAAACAACAAAGCTGAAATCTGTAAGATTACCTAGCCTGGCACCATAAGCTTAACCTAGCTCAGTGAGTGCTGACTTCCAAGTCAGGAAGACCTATCTATCCAGGTCCAGTCTTCCATTCTACATAACAAAAGGATTTTGACTGAGTGGAACAATGGATTAAACCCATGGGTACACCATTTAATAGCAATAAATATAAAGTTCTGAACTTCTCCTGGAACTTATCTTCATAGGTACAGTTTATAATAAAATGCATACATTAGTAGTATGGCAATGGGCAAGTCACGTTCTCAACACCCCTAGACCACTCTCTAGGGCAGAGGTTCTTAACCTTTTCTGTGTGTGTCCTGGACCTCTTTGTTAGTCTAGTCAAGCCTGTGGACTCCTACTTAGAATAACTTTTTTAAATCCATAAAATAAAACACATAGGATTACAAAAGGAACCAATTTATTAAAATACGGTTATCATATCTCTATCTCTCTATAAATATATACCCATATATATAAAGAGAGAGATGAATTTTTAAAAACTAATTCATGTACCTCAAGTTAGGAACCTCTGCTCTATAATGTTGTCTTTCTGGCTCATGATACCCAATTCCAGCCCAGTCCAAAACCAGAACTATGAAAAAAACACTGGTTTGGGAGTCAGAGACACTGAGTTCTAGCCCCAGCTCTAGAATTAACTAGCTGTGTAACTTTTGGCAAATCATTGAACTTGTCTTGATTTTAAGTTTTTCATCTATAACATGGGGTTGCAGGATTAAATGCTTTCTGAGATCTTATCCTGTGATCCTTCTTCTATGTACTTAGAAAGTGATTCAAGGAATACCTAGCTCCCACTAGTATGCAACCAGGGAAGGGAGAGACAAGATTTAACTGTACCAAAAGGCAAAAATAAGTGAAAATATTGGGGTCCACAATGACAGATTGTATAGTTTGTTGTTGTTGGGCTGTTTTTCAGGCATGTCCGACTCTTCATGACCCCATTTGGGGTTTTCTTAGCAGAGATACTGGAGTGAGGAAACTGAAGTAAATAGGGTTAAGGGACTTGCCCAGAGTCACACAACTAGCAAGTGTCTGAGGTTAGATTTGATCTCAGGAAGATGAGTCTTCCTGACTCTGGACCCAGTACCCTATCCACTGTGCCACCTAGTATTAGCAAGACTCTAGTCTACTTATGTTTGAAAAACTTCAGTCCCCAATAGTTTCAGTCTGAAAGAGCTTTAAAATTCATTTTGATCTGATAAGGAAGGTCTTCCAAGAGTAAAGGGAAAATTTCAGAATTCCAAAGATGAGATTTGACTAAGAAAAAGAACAAATTTAAGACTGAGATAGTGCACGTGAATCATTTATAATGATATATCAGAATGAAAATATAGCAGGTGCAATTCTGACCCTGCTTTCAGTTCACTGCTATAGCACTGACCTGGCTTAGAAATGAGTTTGGATATTGTCTTGAACTCAAATAGCTTGTTATTTACAACAATTTTTATAACAATAACAATATTATTGTTTTTTATCCTACCCAAGAATCTAAATGCAAAGCCAAATTCAGAAATAGACTCCTTGTGACTTAAAGGGTTTCAGGCTTATAAACATACACATGCTTTTTTAAAAATCTATTTGGGGTAATATGATGCTAGAAATTTTAAAAATGAGAAATCATTGGTTTTAAAAATAATTTCTTTTAAATTACCTTAGGCAATGAGAGAAGACAAAAATGCATTATTTTACTGCTCTTAATGATGACCCACCACTAGGTAAAATGTGAAATTGAACTTCAGATGTATAATTTACATCAAAAAATAGTATGAGAAGCAATGTAATCAGGCTCCCTCTGCCACGAAGCATGAATCCCCTCTGTAGCATCTTGACAACAGGATATCAGGATTCTTTATAAAAGCCTTCAGCAACAGGGCACTTACACGCTCCTAAAGTTGTCTGTCTTATTTCTGGACAGCTTGGATCATTAGAAAGCTTTTTTCTTATATTGGCTGAAATCTCCCTTCTACCCTTTCTAGTCCTTGTTCTTCTTTCTGCAGAAGATCAGAACAAACCTAATACTTCCACATTAAAACCTTTCAAATATTCTAATATTCAGTATCATGTCGCCACCCCCACCTCTACTTTCTCTTAGCTAGCTATTCCTGGTTTCTTCGATTGATCCCAGAAGGGTGCTGTTTATAAGGCACAGAATGAGCTGTCTTGCTCCCAATATTCAAACCATTCTTTTCCACAGCTAGCAACTTAGGTCATACCTTAAAAAGCCACCTCTAACCTGCTATTATAATAACTTCCTTTATTGGTATTTCTGCTTCCAATCTTTCTCCTTTCTAATCTGTCTTCCTTTTGATTTTCTAAATTCACATTTGGGTTTAGCCTTGAAGTGGAAACATACAATGCTCCCAGAGAGTTACGGCTTTTAGCAATTCTGCCAGAATGTACCAAATGTTTGGTGACTTGCACTCCAGTAAATATCTTCAACACTTTAAAATATCTGCTAATGAATACAATATGCAATGCTTTTTTATGCCCAAGTCATCAAGAAAGACATCATAGAAAGACATCATAGAAAGAATAATGGCCTTGGAGAAGACTGCTACAACTCAGCACTATCGGTCCATCAAGATATTCAATTTCCACTTAAAAGGAAGAAATCTTGACAAACTCCCAAAGCTAACAACAACCTAGGCTACATCAAAAGGTATGGCAGGGGGAGGCTAGGTGGCTCAGTGAATAGAGCACCGACCCTGGAGTCAGGAGCACCTGAGTTCAAAACTGCCCTCAGACATTTAATACTTACTAGCAGTGTGACCTTGGGCAAATCACTTAACCCGAATTGCCCTCCAAAAAGCAAAAAAAAAAAAAAAAAAGATATGACAGCCAAGTAGTGGAGGGAATTGAGATTGTTTGCAATCAGGAAGACTCATATTCCTGAGTTAAAATCTGACCTCAGATACTTACTTGCTGTGTGACCCTGGCCAAGTCACTTAACCCTGTTTGCCTCAGTTTCTTCATCTGTAAAATGAGTTGGAGAAGGAAATGGCAAATCAGTCCAGTATCTTCGCCAAGAAAATCCCAAAAAGTGGGGTCATAAAGAGTCGGACATGACTGAAATGACCAAACAACAACATCAAAAGACACATGGAATACAATACTACAGAGGTAATAGAGTCCCATTGCCCTGTTCAGTCAACCATCATACGGTATTACATTCAGAAGTGGGTGACACATTTTTTGAAGTTCATCCATTATTTGGAGAGTATCCAGAAGAAAGCAACCAAGATTGTGAAGGGGTTCAAGAACTAGTTAAATGTGGACCCACTGAAGGAAGAAGAGAAGTCAGTATGGAAGTGGTGACTGTCTCCAAGTACTTGAGGGACTGCGACCTGGACACATTCAGCAGAACTAGGTGTAAGGGATGGATGTTGGAGAGAGATGCAAACTTTAGTTTAATATAAGGAAAGAAAAAAAACTTTCTAACAATGAGAGCTATCCCAAAATGGAATGCTTTGCCTCTGGAGGCATTAGATTCTCTGACTGGGTACTGAATGTTCATTTATTGGGCATGAGAAAACTTAGGTTTAATGTTAATGGGATTTAAGATCCTCCCACCCATTAATGGGCCTCACTGTGGAGCCCATTAAGGGAAGCTTGCTTAGAAGAGGCTTGCTTGTAGGAAGACTTTCACATCTTTTGCTCATTTCTAATTAGGCACTGAGTCACAAGGGCCATGATGCCTTCTGGCTCTGAGAAGTGTATATATACTCTGAGTTGGTATTTTGCTTTGGGGTCTCGCTTATGAGAAGGATCTTGTGATTCCCTGGTCAAGATTCTGAGTGGTCATATGTTCAGAGCTCCCTGACTGCTCAGATGTAAAGGTTCTCTCGATCTAGAGATGTATGTAAAGCATGTAGTTAATTCAGGCAGTCAGAGCCCTGTCTGTTGGTCTTTATTTCTCTGCTTGTATTTTCTCTGAAGTTCAGGGTGCTGACTTTTCCCCTGAACTAGTGAATGTAATTAAAAAAAAAAGATTGTTGACCCCTTTAAAGGCTACTTTTTCCTTTAAAAATAGATCAAAGAACCTGTGCTAGCAGGTTATCCTGGTATGCCAGTGTGGTTGCCACTACACTATGGGGTTCTTATTCATATATGGGCTGGAGCCAGTTAAAAAGAGACAACTGTTAAATTTTCATTGTGAGCAGTTATGCCTCAGAAATCAGTAAACACTATAAATCAAGTCTTGATTTATTGTTTTGCTGATTGTTTAGACTAAAAGTGATGGAGAAAATATTATTAGTGCACATTAAACTTAAAAGTGTGCCCTACTTTTTTTTTTCAGGGAGTTCATTGCCAAATATTTACCAGAATTAACCACAATGTAAGTTGGACTAGATAGCCTTTAAGGTCCCTGAGGTATTTGGTTCTGTTCTATATACTGAGCTGATCACTTTGACCAGGAAATTAGGTTTTAAACCTAAAGCTAAATCTGGAATTTAAATATTAAATTATATTAAATACTTGTAGTATTTAATACTTTTCAAAGTGCTTTCATATATTTGATTTTTAATTCTCACAACACCCACTAAGCTAAGTAAGACAGGTATTAACATCCCCTTTTCAGAAATGGGAAATGAAATCTTATCCAAGGATCAAATAACAAGTCAGTGGTGAAACTAGGACCAGAGCCCAATTTAACTAATTTCCAATCCAAACTTTCTTTGATTATGTAATAGGAATAGCCAGCATTTATATGGTGTTTCAAGGTTTGCAAAATGCCTTACTAAATACTTTGTTTTATCCTTACAATACACCTGGGAGCTATTTTCCCTGTTTTACAGATGAAAACATTGAGGCAGACAGAAGTTAAGTGATTTGCCCAGGGTCATTAAGTATATGAGGGTGGATTTGAACTCAAATCTTCCTTACTCCAAGTCCAACACTGTAACCACTGCACCATCTAGTTGCCTTTCTAATAATGGTCCAGTCCTATGCTTTCATTGGTATACGGAGCTGCTGATAAGGAGACTTCCTCTACCAACTTAGGTTAGCAACTGTTCTACAATTTAAAGTCTTAGAAGGTTGCCACCTGGGCACTGAGAGATCAAGAGATTGGGTCAGGGTCATATAGCAGGTATGCATCAGGTGGGATTTGATCTCAAGTTATCCTGAACATGACAAAGTGGTTGGAGAACTGGTCTAGCAATTGCTTTCTTTTTATATATTATAAGATATAGCTATCATTGTAAAGTGGGAGAGCCCAGCTCATTCAGGTTTCCCATATCACACTCCAGTGTAGATCCAGTCTAAAAAAAATGAATGGGACACCTAAAGGAATCTCCTAGGTCAGGATTGACTTTAACTAGTCAATGGTAGGGAAGCAAAAGGAAACAAAAACGAAGGAGGCAGATGGCCTCTGAGGTCCTTTACAACTCTAAATCTATAATCCTACGATCTCCCCCAAAAAGACAGATTATCTGGGGCTCAGATGATCCATCTGGACCAATCATAGCAAACCTACTCTCTTTGATAAATTGGACAAATAGTAGGGAATGAACAGACAGATTGACAAAGGGATGAGTTGCTCACAGTCCATCTTTAACCACAACTCACTGAACAATGACTAAATTTAGTCAAGAAAGAAAGCAAGTCTTGTGGTGGGGGAGGGTTAGAAGAAAAGACTACCACTTCCTTTTCCTGCTCTGAGTCATTAGGGCATTTCGAGTTACTGCTCCCCATCCTCCACTCCCATCAGACCTGCCCTCACTGTGTGGTACTTAAGATGACAACCATAAAGGTCAGCACTGCAGCCTTTGCCAGTTGCTACACAGAAGGAATGTGACTCAAATCCACAGTTGGGCCTTGGGATGGGAATTCGAGGTATGGAGTTACTGGAGAAACTCTAGAAGGGTGAAAAGACTTGACTGTTTTTCATTCTTTCCCAACCAAGCCCCATCTATTTCCAGCTTCTCTCTATCCATACTCTTGGGTTTGCTCTCTGGTTTACACCCTAAAATCACACACTTTCTTTCTCTCTCTCATTCCATTCCTGGTCCCATTATCCTTTCTTGTCCCCTTCCCCAGTCCAAACTCTAGTCTCTCACCCTCTCATGTCCTTCATTATCCTACCACCTCCAAATAGAAGCCTATCAGAAAGAGCCCAAGATGTGATAGATAAATGGATGGATAGATAAATTAATAAGTAAATGTTGAATGAATGAATAACTGTGTAGGCACCATGTATAATGACAATGTGTCTTCATAATTATTGGTGGGGGTACTAGAGGAAAAGGTAGTATGTTCTATGGAGAGCAAGCAGGTTAAAGAGAGATTAATCTACAGATGAGTAAAAATGGATGTTATGGTAGAGGGAAGTTGTTAGTGTGTGGGCATCCTAAATCCTAATACCTTAGAAATATTAAATAATGAGCTCTTAATCATATCACCTGGTATTAATTTTTCTATTGACATGTATAATAAGCATTTATTTTTACTTTGAGCTATTCTGGTATTAATTTTCCTGCTACTCAATTCAATTTATTCCATCAAATCTGTATTTTCTTACTGTGTACTCAACACTAGGCTGTAAAGGTATATATGTATAAGCCTTGCTCTCAAAGACCTTAGACTCTAATGAAAAGACAAGGATACATATAATTATGGCACAAGGAAGAGTGAGATGAAGGCTAAAGAGATATCCAGAGAAAATGCTAATTTCCCATTCAGAGGAGTCTAATTGGACAAAAAAAAAAGGATCATAGGATTTTAGAGAAGAAAAGGACTTTGAGTTTGTGAGGGGTAATAATATGAAATTAGGGATGAATAGGACTGTGAAGGACTTCAAGTGCAGAGTGGAAATGGGGAACTGGCAAATGTGCAGAATGCCTTTGATGCTGCTTCCTGTGGTGGAAGAGGCTGGGGAGAATGCTTCCAGATAAGTGATGACATGTAATGGAAGTACCTTGGAGAGACTTCGGAGAATATGGAGAGATTCTATAACTGATGCTTGTACCAGTCCCCTGATACAAAAGCATAGGAGTTTGTTTATAGGGAACAATATACATACATATATATATATATAATACATATATAATACACACGCATATATTATATATAATATATGTATGTATATACATGTTGTTTCTTCCAGGATCAGGAAAGCTCCTTGAGGACAGAGATCCTTTAATTTTGTCTTTGTATCTTCATCATATGACATATAGTTTAGATAGATAGATAGATAGATAGAGAGAGAGAGAGAGAGAGAGAGAGAGAGAGAGAGAGAGATAGATAGATAGATAGATAGATAGATAGATAGATAGATCTTTTCTGATGAACTGTTTTCTAGCCCTGGTGTTCCCATCCTAAATTTGTTAAATTAAAATTTTAAAAAAGTTTAAGACTTTACATTTATCACTATTAAATTTCATCTTAATAGATATAGACTAATGCTTTATGCAGTTGATATTTAGGGGGGTGGAGGAGGGGATGGGGCAAGATCCTGTCAGCAAATGTATATATTTATACCTCCTAGTTTTGTTAAATAGCACAGTGCCAAACAAGTTAAAATCTAGTCATTAATGACTACTCTTTGAATTCAACCATCAACTAGCTCTCAACCCACCTAGATTGACTACCATTTATCCTACATTTCTCCATCTTGTCCACATGAGAAAATTTTGTCAAATACTTTGCTAAAATTTAAGGTAGAAAGAAAATTTCTCTGGTTTATTAGCCTAGAAATCCTGTAATATGAGGAAATGAGGTCAGCTTGGTATGACCTGTTCTCAATGAAGGAATGCAGGCTTTGTGATCATTGCTTCATTTTCTAGGTGTTCACTGGCCATCCATTTAATAATACATTCTATGATTTTGTGAGGAATAGAAGTCAAGACCAAAGTGCTCTCTCTCTCTCTCTCTCTCTCTCTCTCTCTCTCTCTCTCTCTCTCATTTGGACATTTGTACTTCCCTTATTGTGCATCACCTTTCATATTATTTATAGGAAATTGAGCCCTGATATAGGGAACTCCATGATGATGAAGCTTCCTCTATCAATACAGGTTGGCACCTTCTCTGCAACTCACAGTCTTAAGAGCTGCCTAGAACACTAGAAGGTTATGACTTGCCCAGGGTTATGCAGCCAGTACATGTCAGAGGCAATGCTTGAACCCAGATCTTTCTGACTTTGAGACCAGCTCTCTCTCTCCACTATGCCATACTGCTTTCCATGTGCTGTTTTTTATATACTTTCAGATATTACTGATAGTATCTCAGCAGTCAGTTCCTGAGGACCCAAGCCTTGTGACTTGAACTAATCAGAAGTAGCTATACTCTTTTGTACAATTTCTCTGGGGTTTCAACTGCTTCTTAGCCATTTTTCCAAATTCCTTTACAGTCTACAGGTCATTCTCCTTAGAAAGGAAAATAGCAGCAAAATGAAGAGTTGAGTAACTCTGATTTTTTTTGTTCATCCTTCATCATAATTTCATTTATGTCATCAGTAATTCCATCTCTCCTTTGAGTTTCCTCTTTTCCTCAATTGAGATAATAATAATCTTTTTCCCCCCTAGTTTTCCTTGCCAGGTTTTGCTCTTTCAGAGTCTTAGCAGTCCTGACACTACTCTTAGGATTATGCCTTAATTTTGCATTCAGCCTCCATTACCTGCCTTTGCTTCCATCTTCTAAACAAATAATTTTAAAATCTAATTGGGTCAATGAGTTCACAAAGTATACTCATGTCTCTCTCAACAATTCCTTTTCCTTACCATGCTTCTCTTTGGAATTTCATTCTTGAGAGTTTGCCAGGTAGTCTTTCTATAAATCAGAGGTGCTAAATGTAGGGTCTATAAAATTGTATTTCAAAAATATTTTGATAACTGAGTTTCAATATAATTGGTTTCCTTTGTAATCTTATGTACTTTATGAGTTTAAAGACATTATTCTGAGAAGGGGTCCATCCATAGGGTTTGCCAGATTGCCAAGGGGGTCCATGACACACAAAAAAATTCTAAAGCCTTTGAAATCTGTTCTCCTCAAACCTAGAGGATTTGTCTGTCTATACTCAACTTTCCTCTCTTCTATCACCGATTCTAAGGTGGAGTGGTCACTTCTCCCCTGAGCTTCACATGATTTACACCCCAGAATAGAAGTTCTCCAAAATTGTTCCTCCACTTTTTTAAATACTCAGTTATCATTAAAGTGAGTCAAGAAAATTTTAGCTTGCTCTGCTTTAGGGAGAGAAAGTATACATGCAAACATTCACCTACTTAGTTTCCTAACATACTATGTGAAAATAATGATGTGTTTTTCTAATTCTTCGACTATTTCCTCTTTCTGTTCAAGGGGTCCTTAGTATATAGCATATTTGCATGACAATAACATTTCTTCTGTTGATCTTCACCAAAATACATTTTTTAAAAATCATCAAAATACATCACCCTTGCCCACTCTACTCTCTAGTTTCTGAAATTCCTCATAAGTAAATCTTACAGCATGTGGTTCCAGAGCCATATCTCAGTCATGGACCCCCTAACATCAATCTCAATTATACATAGCAGGGCAATTTTCACAGCTTGCATTAGGAACTTTGCAACATCTTGTGTGTTATACATATTTCGTGTATTATTATTTGGACATCTGAGGGCAAGGGTATTTTCTTTGAATTCTTTCTTAGATTTTATTTCTTGTGAATTTCTGGCTACCTATACTATAAATCTTCTGACTTTGCAATTCTTTAATTCTTGTTCTAAGTTGTCTGTCTTTGTTAATTCATAGCTATTTGAGGTAGAGATTTATACTGCATATTTTAACCAGGAGTTGTGGTTTGCTTCTTAAGAAAAATCCTCAGTGTCTGGATTGTGTGTTTAGACTACTAAAACTCTCTCATTTATCCATACCTGGGAGAGCAATTTCTCTGCAATATGATTTTTGTAACTCAGATACTAAAGGTAGGTCATGGATCTCCCCAGTAACATAAGTCCAGAAGAGAACTCAAACCCAGAGCTTAGTGATACAGGAAGCACAGCTTAGATCCAAAAACCTCTTTGCAGTGAAGCAACTTCCCTCAGCCCTGTGGAGTCAACTTCTCCCCTAAGGGCTCTCTTCTTCCTTCCTCTAGTCTCTCATCACTCAGGTTTGTGTTGATTCAGTCGATGAGATACTTCACCCAGAACAATGGTAATTTATTGGAGTGAAAGGAAGGTAAAGAGAAAAAGAATAAAACTGCTACACTGTGTCCACCATACTAAAGGCAGAAGGACAAATAGCTCTGAGAGGAAAATAGTCTATGTTTCTGAGCCTGCGAATCAGACTTCTACCCTAGACTCTGAGGTCAAGAGTTTCATTTTGGCTACTTCCTTCAGCAGACCAACCCTTTCTGTTCCTCCTGGACAGAACAAGAGAAGCACAGAGTTCAATTTCTCATGTAATCCATGTACATGCTAAAGCATCCAATAAAATTTATACTTAAAAAAAAAGTTCAGCAAAGGCTGAACTCAAGACATCATTATTTAATGATAACTAAAGGCATAGTGCCAAGGAGCAAATGATCAATCATCCTGATTTCAGATAAGGAAAGAGCAAAAATAGGATAAAAAGAGAGTAACAAGGAACTTACATTATCCCTAAGTAGATAAGGAATCAATATTATTACTTAACATTTATGTACTGAATGACAAAGTATCTAAATATTTCAAGGAAAATGTAGTCGAAGTATAAGAAAAATATATCAATTCAAGTATTGCATAAATTTTGTGAAAATTGATAAGGGAAATTTCCATACTCTTTTTATCATAAAAAAATGGTTTCGATATCTAAACCATGGAGAGACAAAGCAGAAAAAGAAAGCTATAGACTAAATCCCTGATAAATATTGATGCAAAAATTAAATAATATGGAAGATATTCTAAATGATTATATTAAAATATTAAATGATCTGTGTATTCAAATTCTAAAGCACAATACCTTGCGCATTTGAAAAAAAAAGAAAAAACATGAATTTTAAAGAGATGGCAAAGGCCACAGATATCCTCCAAATTGGTTGACAAATCTTTCTCTCGTCACTTCCTTGGGGATCATTTTGTCATTCCTTACTAATTCTACTTCCACTTTCCATTCACTTTTGGAACCAGAGAGCACTCTTTCTCTCCCTCTCTCTGTTCTCTTGGTCCCTGCAAAATTCTATATGGGCCCCAGATCTACTTCTCAGTTTCAATTTGAAGCTGCTCTCTTTAAAGAATTCCTTAGACTCTTCCCCACAGAGATCCCTTGAACTAACTTCTGGGTATACAGACTCACACTTAACTTATAAATCTGAGTATACAGACTCACACTTAACTTATGAATCCTTGCTGATCTCAAAGATATATTTTCATCAGCTTCTTCTAGCATGGTGTAGTGAAGGAGCAAGGAGATCTGAGGGGTAACCTTGGGCAAGTCATTGAGCTTTTCTGTGACTTGCTTTCTTAATCTTTAAAAGTGGGGGGAAGAGAGAATTGAAATAGATGTTACCTAACCCCACTAAAATAATATGAATTCTGTGGTATTCTCAACCCATAGCTTTTTTGAAAGTCCAATGTTTCCCTGAAACTTTGTGCCCCTATATCACCAACCTCTCTTACTTATCCACATATACATCATTATTTGTTAACAGTTCTCAAAAGGGAGCATGCTGTAGTAGATAGAGAACCAGGAAGATCTTGGTTCAAGTGATGCCTTTGACACATACACACACTGATTGTGTTACCACAGGTAGATCACTTAACTTTTCAGTGCTCTAGGCCAAGACTAAGTTGTAGAGTATTGTTAGAGTATTGTAGAGTAAGTTATTGACTTGTATTGAGTTTTCTCACTTGGGATTTCCTTATTCAGTTAAATTCAGTAAAACCTTATTAAGCACCTACTATGCACCAAGCACTGTGCTAAGCTCTGAGGATACAATAAGAGGTAAAGGATAATCCCTGTCCTTAAGAAGCTTACAGTGATGGGTGGGAGAGACAACATGCAAACAAATAAATACAAAGCAAGCTACATGAAAGATAAATAGGAAATAACTAACAGAGGGAAAGAATTAAGAGGGGCTAGAGAAGGCTTCCTAGAGGAGGTGGGATTTTAGTTGGAACTTAAAGGAAGCCAGGAAGGTCAGTAGTTGAAATGGAGGAAGGAGAGCATTCGAGGCATGGGGGACAGCCAGGGAGAATGCCTGAAGCCCAGAGATGGGGTATCTTGTTCATGAAACAGCCAGGAATCCAGTGTTACTAGATGGAAGAGTATGTGTTGGGTAGTAAGGTAAAAGAAGACTGTATCAAACAGAGCACAGACCTGACCAAAAATTATCTTTATCTACATATATACATGTTAGATATATAGCCACATCTACAGATACAGATGAAGGTTGAAGTGTAGATGGAGAGAACAAAGAGATGGAGATACAGATTGTATAGATATCGGTATAGATGATAGAGATTAAAATAGATATATGACTTTATTATAAGTGGAGTCCTTACTCCACTTATGTATTCTTGCATTGTCCTATTCCATTCATT
The DNA here is from genome assembly GCF_028583685.1 of Petaurus breviceps papuanus. NCBI lineage: Eukaryota > Metazoa > Chordata > Mammalia > Diprotodontia > Petauridae > Petaurus > Petaurus breviceps. Next base: position 689,550 of record NW_027187407.1, read on the forward strand.
CATAAATATTTGTGAAGCATCTATTAATAATGGCAAATCACTGTGCTAAATACTGAGAATTCAGAGATGAGATAAGAGGACAAAGTTGCAAGCTACACTGAAAACACCATTATTTTCATTAACTCACATATACTCCAACCCTTATAGGGGGTCATTTTCACATACATCAAAGTGGAAAGAGATAGAATGTCATGCAGGGATCACTTTTTGGGGTTGCTGGAAATTAGAGACAGATTATATAGATGTTCATCCTTCCTTCTCAAAGAGGACCAATGACATCATTGGGGTGATGTCTTGACTCGAGAGTGGATTTGATTTAAGCGAGGCAGAGCTGCATAGTCACCAGCCTCACTCTTTCCTCCAGAGTTGTCTGAGTCCAGTGGCAAGACAAAAGTTAATACCTATACATTAGGTCTCAGAAGGCAATGCTTCAGGAATGCCTTCAGATACAGAAATCTATCTTAATTACCTAGTGAACTTGTTGCTTCCCTCCTTTTGCCAGTCTTGTAATGAGATTACCTTGCTCTGAATTTTGTAATACTTGGGAACAGAAAGATATGCCTGAATGTTGTAAATGTTTAACCAGTCACGATCCCATATAGGTATAGTTTCAGAGAGAGGAGCATATCTAGATTAATTGTTCTTTTTATTGAATTCTTCTGATTATTGAAATAAAAAATTCTGCCTCCGGTTAGAAAAAAAATAATTGGGGTTAAGTGACTTGCCCAAGGTCACATGGCTAGTTTTTGTGTTAAGTGTCTAAGGCTAGATTTGAACTCGGGTCCTCCTGACTCCAAGGTCATGCTCTATTCACTGAGTAAAAGCTAAATGGAGTTTATATCTGGCCCCAGGGCTAACAGGAAGCCATTGTAATTTGAGCAGGGGAATGACATGGTCAGATCTATATTTAAGGAAAAGTAAGAAACAATCAGGAAGGCATGAAGATAGTAATATGTTTAGAGATACAGGGAAAGATGCTCAGATAATCAATGAACTCACAAGGTAAAATATATGTATGTATGTATATATATATACATATATATATATATATATATATATATTTACAAGATGTATCAAAAGTTTTAGTTAAATTTTCAGGTATTAAAGCACCACTCTTGCCAGTAAGCCCCACCGTGGGAGACTGATTAGGATACTACTTGCTTTTCCTAAGCCAATAGAATCTCCACCACTTACCTGAGCCCATCACATAAGCTATAGTAAAACTTAAAGCTGCAGTAAGACCTTTGACACCTCATACTGTATATTACTACATGACTCTAAAGACAAAAGGCACAAAGACATCCTATTTTCTCTCTCATCCCCACCCTCCCATGAGGCCCAAAGCTTCTCTGGTGCTCCCCATCCATCATCCGTACACTCTGAACTTTCCACACTTACTCGATGTGTTCTTTTCTTCCAGAGCCCTCAATGGTCTTAGCTCCCCACCGCTGCTCCTTCTCAGTGATGTCATTCTGTAAAAGAGAACCTTTGTCAATAAGGGTTCAAAAAGAAGGAGGGGGCCACCAGGACCTCAGGAATGTGCCAGTGGGGTCTGTATACTTCACATTATGGCTGCTGGCTGCTGGGGAGACTCTTTAGAGACATTTCATCTTCTCTAACCCCACCTATCTCTAGTTTGGAGTCTAATAGATGACTATTAATAGAGGAAGACTCTCATCTCCCACATTTATGGGATCATGGATATTGAACCAGAAGAGGCCATATAACCCAACTTCTTCATTTTATAGATGAGAATAATGAGACCAAAAGAGGGCACATAACTTGATGTCTTCTTTCCCTCTTCGATTTCCTTCCCCCTTCTCCAACCCCAGACCATCCTTAGATCTCATGCTAAGGATATCTGATCTCTTTCTGCTTTTCTCAAGACATTCAACTACTCCTTCTCTGTGCCCTTACTTTTTACCCTCAATGCTAGATGGGGAGTCTTCATGCCCCACCCATGACAGTTGAATATCTTGCAGTCAGCCCCACCCTGGGAGATTCTTTAGAACCTGCAGTAGCCTTTTCCTGAGGCCAGAGAACTCCCCCTCACTATTTGGGCCCATAGTACTTCCATACTCACTACAAAGTCAGGATCTGTGTCCCAGTCGTCACCTTGTGTCTCCACAGAAACAGACACATCATGCCCCACCACTGACTTCCACATCTAGGTATGATGCAGACAGAACACACATCACCTCATGTGGCTACAGAGATCATATGAATCTGATACCAGTAATATATAGGAATCCTCCCACCACAACCACCAGTCTTCTTTTGACCATTATTCTCTAACTAATCAAGTCGAAAAAATTGTTAATTATTGTTAATTAATTTACAACATTCCAGGCACAGTGCTAAGAACTTCTAGGGAGCCTTAAACCCCAATAGAACCTTGGTTAAACCCTCCTCCATGTGGTCCATTGGAAATCATACACACAGTTCCTGTAACCTCTTGTGCCTTGTAGGAAAGCAATAGCCAATAACACATAAGCAAATCTCCCTTCCCTTTCTACTAATCAATAGCTCCTCAAAGGGTTCTTAAATGAAACTCTTTAGGGTATTTCCCCTGGCATGCCACTTGTGTCCATTTTCAGGTCCTCAAACAGATTCTTGGGCCCTTGTACTTTAAATAAGTTTTTTTTTTTTAAGCAATTGGGGTTAAGTAACTTGCTCAAGGTTACACGGCCAGGTGTTTCTGGGTGGGTGCTAAGTGTCCGAGCCCGGGATTCGATTTCCAGGTCATCCCGACACTGGAGCCGGTGCTCTTACTCGCTGAGCCACCTAGCCGCCCCTACTTTAAATAACTTTTAATAATGCCCTCTACCACCCTGCAATAAACAAATAAAAACCAAAATTGAGCAGTGTATAATTACAATGACCAAGATTGGTTTTGGAGAGCAGTTGAGATAGTGCATTTCCTCCCACTCCCTTTCTTTGCAAAGGTGGAAGATAAATATGTAATATTTCATACACTGACAGACATGGTTGTTTTATTTCCTCTTTTTTAAAAAAAAATACTTGTGTGGGGTTGGGGGAGGAATATAAATATAAATGAAGATGTGAAAACAAAAGATATCAATAGAAGTAATCTATATATTTTTAAAAAGTGTTTTGGCACGCATTTCCTCTTGAGAAGCCACTCCCCTTCCTTCTCCATCTTCTCTACACAGCGTCTTGGGAGACCACCCTTCACAATGTTTTGAAGGAGAGATGATGCTTAAACATCCCCAGATCTCTTCATGAGTCACTAAAACGGTAATTCTTGGGAGACTGATGCTCTTCAACTGTTACTAGAGCAGTGTAAGTCACCAACAGCATCCTGGGGCCGCATATGCCAGTCACTCCTCCAAACACTCCCTCCATCCCCACCGTTCCCTCAATCGTCAATACAAGCTTCAGTTGTCAATATGAGACCTGTGTTCCTACCCTCATATATTCCATCATGCCAGATCTCCTAGGACTCCCACATAACTTGGGAGGCTCAGTACAAGAACCCGGAAAGAGGAAGTTTCTGAAATTTTAGTGTCTATTCAAATCAGTCTGTGAGGGGAATCTCCTCTGCCCACTCCTTCCCATACCCTTACAACCATCCTTTTCCACAAACTCTGACCCAGTGTGGCTCTTTGAAGGGAAATGACCAGGGGAGGAAGCCCTGATGTGGCGGCTACGGGTAGGTAAGGCAAAAGCCAGCATCCTGAGATTCAGAGCTAGCAAGGGGATTTTAACTAAAGGGCCTAGTGTCCATTTCTCAAACAATTCATAGGATCTTGGAAACCAGTTAACCTTGCTTCATTGCTTATTCAGCATCCCAGCATTTGTTACTCTACTTGACTGTACATCTATTTGTACTTCCTGGTGTGCTACAATGCTTTATGTGTGTGTCCTGTCTCTCCAGCTCATCTATAAGCTCCCCAAGGCAGAGACTTTCTTATTTCTTTTATATTCTTCTTCCTAGCACAGTGCCTAAAGTTCATCAGATATCTAACAAACGTGTTTCCCCCCCCCCGCCCTTTTAAGCCACAATAACAACAGAGGGAAACCTAGAGAGTCCCCTTCTCTGCTTGAATTTTGTCCTAAATCAGTCCCGAATCACTTCTCATGAGCTCCATCCCTTCCACTTCCATCCCCCTCCTCAGATCTCTCTCATCCATCATCTCATCTCTTGTCATTCAAGGCCCAAATCTTTCATTCAGGACCTCCTCCTCCAGGGGCCCTGGAGATTGACAGAACCTAGGAGGATTTTCTCCTTTCATCCTCATCTCTGTTTTTCAATCCCCACCACGACTCAGATCTCCTACCTCCAATAAGTTTCTCTCCTCTGGGAATCACCGTTTGACTATTTCTGGAGATTCTGGTCGTTCTCTAGCTGCTGCTGCTGCTGCTGCCCCAGAGTAAGAAAGTGCTTACTACTGAAGTTCCTGTTTCAGGTTGTTTTCATTTCCTGCTGCCCTAGTCCATAGGGCAACTTCCTGAAGTCTGAGTCAGCTTAGGGGATTCCAGTTCAGTCAAATCAAAAGCAATGTATTGAGCTTCTTCTGCGTGTCCAGCATTAATGTACTCAATACAGAAAGGAGGTCCTAGCTGTCAAATAACTGTCCATCTTCTTAGAGGCATAAGGCTACAACCAAGTGCAGTATGTGGGGATATCTGGGGAAAGGCTGAAAATTGTTCCCTCTGCCCTCACGTTACTTTGCAAGGTGTGAAATGTGGCATTAAACCAAAGTCCAAGGAGGTAGCAGTGTCTGGAGTTACTCCAGCATTTCTGCAATGGTAGCAAATGCTTTGCATCCTCAGCCTACTGTCTTCTACCTCTGTCTAGTGTGGGATGTGTCTGCAGGGTAACAATGTGTTTAAGTGTTGCTGCTGTTCCTTTTTTTGGCTATTGGAGTAGTCAATCAATTATATGAGCATATTAAGTACAACAATCAATTAAAACTCTCATTAGCTGGCCTGATGCTGATCAACAACAGCTCAACCAGGCACTGCTTTTGCCATGCCCTATAACTATTTCTGGGGTTCAAAAGTACCTATATGTATCTATCTATCTATCTATCTATCTATCTATCTATCTATCTATCTATCTATCTATCTATCTATATATATATATATATAGGTATAAAGTACCTATAATGTATCTATAGACTTGCATACACAACTGTATGAAATCAACCAAAAATCGGGACCTAAAAAAACAGAAATTGGGAAGGTAATTTATACCGTCTACTGGAATGGAATCACACTTAATTCTTACTCACAGGTCTCCTCACAGTTGGGAGATTCTTGAAGTCCATAAGGCAAACCCATTAGAATACAAGCTCTGGAAAATTCCACTAGACTGGATGATATTAACATATGGGCTGACTGTTTATCAAAGCAACAATTTAGTAACAGGAAAATCCAGAGTGGGATGTCAACATTAGTTGGTCAGTAATGAATTTTTTTTGAAAGAGTAACTCACAAAAAAATAGAAACTGGCTGATTGGCTAGATCCAATAGACTAGTAGTTAATAGAGAATGATATTTGTAGTAAAGTGACCACAAAATCTGTACTAGGCCCTATATTGTCTAACATTTTTAGCATTCACTTGGATAAAGGCATAGATGGCATGTTGATCAAATCTGTAGATGACATGAAACTGGGAGTAGTTAAAATGCTAGACAACAGGCTGAAAGGGGTAGTCAAAATATTGGACAACCAGACAACACAAAATAGATCTCAATAGCCTAAGCCAATGGTTGTAAACCTGGGGTCCATAATTTTAAAAAATATTTTGATTGGGTTTTCATTGGGTTTCATTGCAATCTTACATATTTTATTTTATGCATCTAAAAACATTCTTCTGAGAAGGGGTCCATAGGTTTCATTAGACTAACAAAGGGTTCCTTGATAACATAAAAACAAAAAAGTGTTAAGTGACCTTGGGCTAGATAATTGGGCTGAATATAGTAACAGGAAATTCAATAGGGATCAGAATAAAGTCCTACACTTGGGTTCCAAAAATAAGTGCACAAGTACAAGGTAGGAAGGTATGGTTATATTGGTTCATGTGAAAAATGATCTGGGGGTCTGAGGGAACTACAAGCTCCATATGCATGATATGAATACCCAAAAAGGTAAAATGATTTTATATTGAATTACGAACAGAGTAGCCTACAGAACAAATGAGGTAATAATCAATTTGCATCCTGCCCTTGCCAAGTCATTATTATCATGGTTAGTCCTGGTTTTCACATCTGAGGAAGTGTAGGGCCACCATGATAGGGAATGAGTTTCTCCTCATTGGAAGTCTTCAAGAAGAGGAGAAGACTTCCCTATATGGTACAAGTTGTATGAGATGACTTCCTGAGGCCCTTCCCAATTCAGGTTATGATATTTGATGACTAACCAATGAAGGAGTCAAGATTTGTCTCAGTAGAGGAAGTATGGACTGCAGTGAAATGACTGCTCTTTTGAAAAGTATTTAAAAAAGTGGGAAATGAGTATGAGCTATAATAGAAAAAAAGAGTTTGTTTTTTTTAAGTTGGTGAGATGCTTTGGGTCTTGAAAGATATTGGATAAATACTCATTTTTGCATCTCTCCTAAAGGCTAGTGTAGAGGGAGAGAAGGCAAGGACGGGAAAGAAAAGAAAGGTTAGAAATCACTAGTGTGAGAGTAAAGGTGTGGGAGTGGTAAATAGAATGAGCAGAATAGGAATACAGAATATTCCCAGGCAGGCAAGAGAGTATTTATGCTAGGGAGTAGGAGCAGATAACATTGTATGAGAGAAGAGAAAGTCACATTATGGAGGGTCTCAAATGCTAGGTTTTGAGGAGCTTAGAATTGATGTAATAGGTATTAAGGGGCCATTTTAGGTTTCTGAGCAGGACAGTGATATGACAAAAGCAGAAGTTTGACATATGAATAATTTGGCTTAGTGTGGTATGAACTGGAGGAAGGAGAGCTGGAAGTTGGAGAAGATCAATTAGGAAACTATTCTAATAAATGAAGCAAGGAATTATAAACTTCTGAATTATGATAGTATTTTTGGCAAGGAGGAAAGAAGGGATAAATGGATCAAAGTAAATTTGGAAGGAGCTCTCCAATGTCATGGTATTGTGGAATTATGATTATCTTTGCTCTATTTAGCATATTTACCAATGACTTTCATGAAGACAGGTGGCATGATAATCAAATTTGTGAATGAAATAAAATGCAGATGCAAACCATATGACAAATGTATGACAGATGACAGATGGGATCCACACCCTCCCAACTAGTGACAGAAGGTCCAGACATCTAGAATTAATCAATTAAAATATGAACTACAGGTATATAAGTGAGAATAGGTCTTTAATCAATTTGAAAAGACCATAGGGGTCTTTGGCTTAAAGTAGATAATGACACATAGAAAGTTGTCTATCCTTCCTTTTCGAAGAGGACAATGTTGGCAGTAAAACACTGGATGATGGGTGATATCTTGACTTGTGTATGAATTGTATTTAAGTGAGGTGGAGCTGGGCAAAGTCATCAGCCTTACTCTCTTTCTCTTCCAGAGTGATCAAAGTCCAGTGACAGGACAAAAGTCAAGACAACAGGCAACGTCTTGGGATGCAGTGGATAATCTTGGTGTCTTCAATGTCTGACTAAGCTCGAAATGTTCTACAGTACCTGCTTCAGCCACCATCATGGCCACTGGAACAGATTGTTCTCATAAACCCATTCCACCAGGGAGTTTTGACATGCTTGGGAAAGACATCCCCCCCAACTTACCCACACGTTTGAAGTCTGTTGGTCACCCTTAAACTGGTTTAGCCCATCTGCCAAGAATAAAGTTTCTTAGAACTATATGTGAGAATTGGATGAAAGGTGGACACAAAAGGTGGATGAGCCACCCTGAAAAGGTCTCAGCAAACCCTCACACCAGAGCTACTGGTCTTGAACACACCTTATCTTCCATATAGGAAATATCCAGTGATTGGCTGAAATAAACCAGTAATGTCCTAGGTTATGAATGAAAAACAGCAAGATAGTTCAGAGCTAGTCAGTCAAGCAGTGGTAAAGTTCATCAGTGAGAGTCTCTTGGAAAGGAATTGCCTTTTTGGATAGGGATTGAGGGAGAGGGTATAGGGGCGATTTTTCTTTCTTCCATCCCCATTGGCCAGGTGATGATTTTGTGAACTTCAAAAGGTAGGAGGAGTTGGCCTTCCCATCACTATCATGAGCAGTGTCCACCAGAATTAACAGCAGTGTTCCAGGAGCACTTGTGGCCAAGTGTAGAATCCTGTTTGAGGATTTGTTGGAGATAAACTAGTAAAATTAAGTGAAGGCAGCCTCAGGGAGCTTGTTCGCTTTGGGCAGAGAGGGCAAGTTATGGACATTACCAATGCATGTACCAACCTTCCGAGCCTAAGGGGAATTTTTTGAGGATCCTACAAAGGATGATCAGGAGCTATAATTTATCCACTGCCATTCCTCTGGGGCTTTGAGCTTGAGCCCACTCTCCCCAGGGACTTTGTGTGTACAAGAAGAGAGCACAGTCCTGTTTGGGAGAATTTTTTTTTTGGTAACCTCTTTCCTCTCAATATCTGCCTAATAAATACCATTTCTTAAGTTAAGTCTGGCTGGCAATCAACGGGAAACACATCAGCAGAGACTCTTGAGCTAGAGCACCATACATTTCTGTGGATGGCACCCTTTGTTTTAGGTTTTGTCCTTTGCTTCAGGCTATTATTTATCTAATTTGTTCCACTGCTCAACTTTTCTATTTTCTTACCCAGTACCAAGTAATTTTATAATTAGTGGTTGGTAGTAACGTTTAGTTAGTGTACTGGGCCTAAAGTCAGAAAGACTCATCTTCATGAGTTCAAATCTGGCCTCAGAAACTTACTAGCTGTGTTACTCTGGGCAAGTCACTTAACCCTGTTTGCCTCAGTTTCCTCATAAGTAAACTAAAATGATCTGGAGAAGGAAATGGCAATGCACTCTGGTATCTTTGCAAGAAAACACCAAATGGGGTCACAAAGAACTGGACACAACTGAAATGACCAAACGAGATGGAGACCAAATGGTCCTTGTGTGTAAAGCACTAGAAACAGAAACAACTACAAAAACACCACATCAAGACTGGGAGTTAAAGAGATTAAAGTAAGGTTTCTAACTCCAGCTAATATTAATTTAGTGGATATTTCTGACAATAGAACCAGTCACAAGCTCTCTATGCTTCAGTTTCCTCATCAATAAAATTATAGCACCTAACACAGCTACCTCATAGAGCTTGTGAAAATTTTGTGAAAGTGTTTTGTACAAGAGCAGAAAAGACTAGTTCTCTTTCAGATGCACTGAGTTTGTGATGCAAGAGATCCAATTTGAAATGTCCAATAGGTAACTGATGATGTGAGAGGAGTGCAGGAGAGACTAGGGCTGGATAGGTAGACCTAGAAGTCATTGGCACTGGCACCCATGTGAGGTGATGAGATCACCAAGTAAGAGAGCATAGTATTAGAGGGTTCAGGACAGTCTTAGCAGACACCCCCAGTGGGAACTCACAGATATTAAGAGCCAGCAAAGGAAACTAAGGAGCAGTCAAGGAGGAGAAAAAAGCCAGGCCAATGTCACAAAAACCCAGAGAGAAGAGTGTCTAGGAGAGAGTGGGATCAGCATCAAATTCCATTGAGCTCAATAAGGATGAGGACTACAGTATGCTATTAGATTTGTCTTTATTAAGAGGTCACTGTTAATTTTGGAGAGAGCAGTTTTAGCTAAGTGATGAAATCTGAATCCACATTTCAGAGGGAATGAAAAAGAATGAGAGGAATGGAAAGGGGTATTAAGTGTAGACAGCTTTTTTTTTTTTTTAAGCAATCGGGGTTAAGTAACTTGCTCAAGGTTACATGGCCAGTTATTTCTGGGTGTGGTGCTGAGTATCTGAGCCCGGATTTGATCCAGGTCATCCCGACACTGGAGCCGGTGCTCTTACTCACTGTGCTACCTGGCCACCCCCAGACAGCTTTTTTGAGTGTAGCTGAGAAGTGGGAAAAAAATAGAAGACAAATAGTTAGTGGCAGGATCTAGTGAGGGATTTTTTATGAATGGGGAAGACCTGGGCATGTTTGTACACAGTAGGGAAGGAATTAGTAGATAGGAAGTTATTGAATATTTGAGTGGGGATGATAGTGGAAAATATCTGCAGGAGAGAGGAAGGACAGCATCAAGAGTGCAAGGGGTTGGCCTTGGCAAGAGGCACCTCTTCATCAGAGAACTGAGTAAAGAAGGAAATAGAGGGAGACAATGTCAAAGGAATGTGAGAAGTTCACGACGAATAGCTCTAATTCCCTCAGGAAAATATGAATAGCTTCAGCTGAAAGGCAGGGAAGATGGTGCTGTGGGAGTTAGGCTCTGGGAATACAAATGCAAGCAAAAAGACAGTTCCTGTCCTAATGGAGCTTACATTCTGATGGTAGAAGACAACATATAAAAAAGGAAGCTGAAAAGTTAGGGAATGACGGGGAGAAAGTCCTTAGAGTCAGGAGCAGGGCTCGTGGAGGTGTGCAGTGAGCACTGCTGGTCTAGACACTTCTTTAAAATGAAAGTTCCAGGAAGGACTCACCAGTTGGAGCCAGAGGTCACAGGGGTGAAGGTATCTTTTATAAACATTAATTTAACTGTCACTTTAAGAGTGTGATCTCTGCCCAGTGACCAATAGGTTAACACACCAACAGATGGCTTGAACTACATCACTACTGACATCCTTGTCATAAATTATACAAGAAGCCATAGAAGCTATAAACAGGACTGCTCATAGGTTAATTTCATCGTGCACCCAAAAAAACCCACCACGAAGGATTTGTACTAGATGACTTCTAAGCATACTTTCAACTTTCAAGATTCTATATTTTTGTTAATCCCTTTTAGGAGTAGTGATTTGAAAAGCATCATCCTTTGTTTTTATGTTGCCTTCATTTACCAATATATTAATCCCCCTCCCTACTCAGAGAAGCATCTCAAATAAAACAAGAAGAGGAAGCAGTTCATCAAAACGAATCAATACATAAAGTCTAACTATATATGCAATGTTCCACACCATAGTCCTTTCATCTCTGCAAAAAAAGGTAGCGCACTTGACCATTATAATTATATAGTGATCAAACAGGGTGGGTGGCTCCACGTTTGGTTTTCCACTTACATTTAGCCGTGCGTAGGCACTGTTTTCTTGGTTCTGCTTACTTCATGTCTTCTTATGCTTTATTCTTCACATTCGGCATTTCTCATGGTGTCCAATACTCCACTGCATTCATATTCCAAAAGCCCCTATCCTGTGCACCAGTGCTTTTCATTTCACCTATCATCCATACCATCCTCTTGAGATTGCATGGCAGTTCCCCCGAACCCACTCATCTCGGCAGAAGCCTTCAATCAGACTGTACACCCAAACTGCATAGCTAGAGGTCACAAGGTTCTATTTTTTTTTTTTTGCCCAAGGTCACACTGCTAGTAGTGTTAAGTGTCTGAGGCCAAATTTGAACTCAGGTCCTCCTGATTCCAGGGCTGATGCTCTATTCACTGTGCCACCTAGCCACCCCTACTAGGTTCTATTTTATGGTTGCATTTGTTTTGTTGTTGGGTTAACAAATGCTTAAAAGTTGTTTCTCACTTCACAATCCCAGGGTCTTGTAATGGAGATTCACAGCATTATCACAAACCTATTACCAATGTCATCCAGAAACTGTGAAGATTATGCTTGTTCTTGAACAGCACTTTAAAGGCCAAGAAATTCGTCTTTACCCTAGCATTTGCATTCTTACTTTCCCTCCTCAGTAAGACCACACACTTCTTCAAATCTAAAAATAATTTTATTTTTTACAAGTGTTCAGGGAAGTTTCAGGGGGAGATGTGACTAAGAATTTGGTCACCTCAGGGCAAAGGATTCAGAGCACAGGAGTTGGCTGACTCTCCCCTCGTTTCTCTGGAGCAGGGAAGATGAGCAGGGGGAAGGAAAGGTATCTGGTAGTGGTGAAGGAGGAAATGGAGGAAATGGCCAGGACCATCTCAATTTGGCAGGAGGTAAGGTGACAAAAGGATTTCAGTTTAGACATTAGTCCTCAAGGCTTGATTTCATCATTCCTTCCCTACAGTCCCAGTCCCTTAAAATAAGCAGGCAGGTGACCAGGAAGCTGAAAAACGGGCATCCCTGAGATCAACAGCTGAGTATGATTAGGTTTTTTGGTTATTAATTAGGGATCAAGGGGAAGAAAAGGGAATGAATACGGACACTTAACAAAGACAAATTGAGGGACAGAGTGTCATTCTTCTCTCCTCTCTTGGTCTCAAGAAACACATTCACCTGGTTCACTGTCACAGAGTCTCAGGATGGACAGATAACACGAGCCAGGAAAAAATTACCTCACCCAGATACTTCCTTCAGAGTCTGGGGGGAAAGGCAAGTGCTGCCCATTTAATTTTTCTACATTAAAAGCTTCTCATTGACCACACTCATACAGGGGAACAAGGACCACAGACCTCAGCCTCATAGCCCAAAGGCACACAACATTCTCACCTAGTGGCTATGTCAAGATCAGGGAAAGGTGATGGGAAGTGAAGCCTCTTCCTGCCCCAGGATGTTATTAGTGACCAGAAGCCTGGCAACAGGGAAGGAGCTCCTCAGTTCCCACATTGTCCAAAACAGGCCCTATCACATGCTTCATGAGGCTATGCACCTTATGGCAGGTCCCATTCACACTATGCAAAAGATAACACTGAAGTAAATGAACCAAGATCACTACAATTCCAAACATCTCTGATCCTAGGAACAACCTTGGCTACTTGGGCTTACTGGAATCAGCAATGGAGCCAGAGGATCACTTACCAGAATCTGCTCTGTGGGGTAGGAATAGGCACTATACTTACAAAATATTAGTGTTTACACATGATGATAATTGTGCCTAAACATGGAGTAGAGGGCGGTGGAAAAAAAAACAACAGACTTACTAGTACCTACAGTTTCTTTTTTTATGACAAAAAAGTCCAAATGTGTCTCTGAATTTTGCAAGAATTATCCCCTAAGGGATGAGTCTAGATAAGTAGGGCTATTCACATGGGCATTTGGTCCAGGGACTGGGGGTTGAAGAATCCAAGACTGTGGGTCTAAGGAGAGAGATCTGACAGGTGGGAGCTAAGCTCACAGATGACCAGTGAAACAGAGAAGAACCAGGATGTGGAGCACAATAATATAGATAGCAGCCAGCAGGGGTACCCGGGTCCGGGAATAGCAGAATGAACGCAGGATTCGCCTCCATCCAACACTGCTCCTGGTCTAGAAGAAGAAACAGAGAAAGTTTAGGGACAGTCCTATCCTGCATTTTAGGGAAGTGTCTTTAGCCCCAAATTTAGACTTCACTGATCTCAATATTTCAAAAAAGTTTCCTACAAGAAAACCTTGCCTCAGAGATGTCAGCCCTTCATTCCACCAGCTCATCAATATTCCTCAGTCCTATATTCAGATAAACCCTCTGATGGGGGTTTGTGCCCATGAACCCTCTGACAGAACTCTCCCTCCCAGGAGGAGGGTACTGCTTATATTCTTTCTTAACACTGCTCTTTTTCTACTCTCTTCCCTCCCACTCAAATTTCTTCCCATCCCCTTCCCTCCTACCCATCTTACCCTTTGGAAGGTACTGTCCACGGGTTCTATTAATATCGCTTGTTCATGTAAGCCACAGTCACTGATGTCAGAATTCTGGGCAGGGGACCACTCATTCAGCTCCAGCCTGGGTTATAGGAAAACACAAGCACACGCATGCACACACACAACACACACGGACACACACACAACACATACAAAAAATTGCTTGACATTTGGTTCAGAAGGTTAAACAAGTAAGGCTAAACAAGCAAAGCAAGTGAGACATTTTAGTATCATCTTGTATAACCCCTAGAGCTGCTGCCAAGAATGAGGTGCCCAAAGCCTCTTCTGTAGTAGCAAGCAGAAAAGGAAGGAAGGAAAAAGCATTTAAGTGCCTACTATATGCTGGGGACTGTGCTAAGTGCTTTAGAAATACAATTTTATCCTGGTAGGTGCTATTATGATCCCTATTTTATAGCTGAGAAAACTGAGGCAAAAAGACTTGCCCAAGATCACACAGCTAGTAAGTGTCTGAGTCTGGATCTGAACTTAAGTCCTTCCTGACTCCAGGCTTAACCACTCTATCCACTGTACCACCCAGCTGCCTACGAAGTGGTTTAATTTAACAACTAAGCAAAAGCAACTAAGAAGAGACTTCTGTGAAGTTCTTTGAAAATATTGGTAGCCAACACTTTTAGCCACTCTGCCTACCATAGATTTACAATCTGACAGTTCCCCTGCTGATGGTGAAAATATCTGCCTAGGCAAAGATTATTACTATATATAGGTACAGTCAGAACTCCACACTGTGGCAAAAGTTGGCTTGAAGATCCAGAATGCAGGGAGGCTTTGTGTCTAAGAGCGGAGATGGCCTGGATCCCCCAAAAAGGGCATGGTGCCCCTAGGGGCACCCTGAGCACCATCTTTGTCAAGATTTTACCTCCTAATCTCCTCCCGAGCAGCAGAGAGGGCTTCCTCAGCAGCCAGCCGGTGATCCCGTTCCTCTTCTAGCAATTTCCTTAAGTGGCTCACCTCTTGCTGAGTGTTGCACTGCTCTTGCTGGGCCTCAGAAAATCTGCAGCATGAGGGGAAATGAAGTCATGAATGGCTGCATGGCCATTATGCACAGAGCCCTGAAACATATTAATACAGGGGAGATGAAACACCAGATAGACTGCGCAATATTAACTACGCAGAGTGTGCTAAAGGACTGCTGAGCTTCTTGCATTCATATAACGCTTTCAGAGCACTTTCTTTTTTTTTTTTAAGCAATCAGGGTTAAGTAACTTGCTCAAGGTTACACGGCCAGTTATTTCTGGGTGTGGTGTTTCAGAGCACTTTCATATGTGATGCTTACTTACTGTTGTTGTTGCTCAGTCACTCACTCGTATCTGATTCTCCATGGCCTCATGGACCACAATGTCCATGGGGTTTTCTTGACAGAGGTACTGGAGTGGTTTGCCAATTCTTCTCCAGTTGATTAAGGCAAACAGGGTTAAGTGACTTGCCCAGGGTAATACAGCTAGTGTTAGATCTGTCTGAGGCCAGATCTGAATTCAGGTCTTCCTAACTCCAGGCCCAGCACTCAAACTACTGACCCACCTAGCTGCCTCTTCTTTATTCATAGTATTATTTTACTTAACTCTTACAACAAATCTGAAGCCCAATAATTATTATGCCAAATTCCACACTCCATACTCAATCCATACTACTACATTGTTGTTACTGAGTCATTTCAATCATGTCTGACTCTTTGCGACCCCATTTGGGGTTTTCCTGGCAAAGATACTGGACTAGTCTGCCATTTCCTTCTCTACTTCATTTTACAGGTGGATGAACTGAGGCAAAGAGGGCTAAATGACTTGCCCAGAGTCACACAGTTAGTGAGACTGAGGCCAGATTTGAACTCAGGAAAATGAGTCTTCCTGACTGACTCCAAACTTGGCATTCTACCCACTGCACCACCTAGCTGTCCCCTTACTATATTACTCTCTGAGAATTTGGAAAATCATTATGTGATTCCTACAATTTAACAGCATGTTATAGGAAAGCTATTCATTCTAGCAAAATGAGAATGCTCTACACTCAAAATTCAATTTACCAAGTATTTAACTAAACACCTACTATTTGCAAAGGACTGTGATAGTATACACTTTCATATATATGGGGACACAAAACCAAAAATAAAATAATCTTGACGTCAGGGAATCTACATTCTGCTGCAGGGATACAACATGCATACAAATAAGTGGAGAAGGGAGAGCATGCTAACACCTGGGAGAACCAGGGAAAGCAATGAATCTGTATTTCCAAGAAGCTCGGTGACCCTTCCTCCCTTCTTCCACAGTCACCATGCCCTGGAAGCCCTGGCAGTAGCAGGCCAAAGAAGGGAGATAAGCCAGATGGGACACCAGCACGTTATATATCTAAGTCCACTAGTGGAAGTGAACAGACATTGTCCTCTTTCCAGTTTTCTGACTCTCCCTGAGAAAATCCCCTTTGCAATTTTGGGTGATCCAGCTGCTGAGCTGGCAGGAAATAGAGAGGAACCTGAAGGAATGGGTCCTGGATTAGCCTTGCATATCAAACAGAAGAGAAATGAGAAAATATTGTTCCATGTATGTCATCTATCGTGATAGGGATCTGTGGGGTTTGGATGGAATTACCTATGAGAAGCCCTGGTGAGGTTCAGCTTAGAGGCCCCCTTCAGGAGGCCCATCTTGATCCTCCCACATTTGTTGGCAGACTGTAAATCTTCTCTGCCAGAAATGACTACATACATTTTTAAAAAATTTATTGTTCTGCACATGTTTTCTTCCCCACTAGAAAGTAAGTTCTCTGAGGGCAGTAACTATTTCCTTTTTGTCTTTGTGTCCCTAGTAGCACAAAGTCTAGCACACAGTAGGTGCTTAATCAGTATTTATTGAATTTCATTGGCAGGAATACCACCTAATATGAACCTTGAAGGAAGCCAGCGATTCTAAGAAAGTGAGGAGGAAAGGCATTCTAGACATAGTGGAACCACCAAACTTTTTTAAGCTTCATTTAATGTTGTGGCAAGATGGGAAGATCTATGCAGGAATATCCAAAGCTGTTCTTCCAAATTTTAAAATATCAAGACTGCCCCTATTATATCCTTTTGATCTTTTGCTATATGAGGAGAGAAACAAAGTAAGCAAGGCAGAAGACCTTCTCTGTGCTGAAGCCCCCTCCTCCCATTCTGGTAGGCCAGTCCCTGAAAAAATCTTGCTTTCTGAGTTGGGCTGCACACTTCTTCTGGACCACAGCTGGTCATTTAGTCCAACCTTTACCCAAGCTATAAGAACTCTAATGACAAGGATTCCACTATCTTCTGAGCCAGCCCACCCATTTTAGTAAGAAAAAGATACAGACACAATATACTATATGTTGCTAGCTATAGAAAGAGAAAGAATGCATTAGGGGATGAGTGAATATCATACATGTATAAATTCTCTCAAAGTACTTTCATAGGCACAGGAGATTTTCCCTTAAATCCAATCAAAATCTGCTTTACTGCAACTTCTACTTACTGGTCCTAGTTTTATCCTCTGGGGCCAAGGAGAAGAAGTTGTATGCTTCCTGAACAAGAAAGCTCTTTAAATATCTGAAGACAGCTACTGGGGGCAGGGCACAGAAGGAAGGGTAGAAAGAGAAAGGTAGCCATATTCACTCAGCAGGCCTCCTTAAGCTTCCAGACTAAACATCCCTAAATCCTTCAAACAATTTTTAAATTACAGAGTTCACAAATTCTTGCTATCCCAGCCACACTCCTCTGAAAGAACTTCAGCTTATCAAACACGGTGCCCTGGAAGCAGACATCCGATATGACAGGACGGAATACAGAGCATCATTATCACCAATATGGGCTTTCTTTTTTTGTTAATGAGATCTGAGATTGTATTCGTTTTTAGGTTGTCACATTACATTGCTGACTCATATTAAAGCTGCAATCTACTAAACTTTTAGGTCTTTTTACACAACTGCTTTCAAGCTTTCCCACCCTACCACATTATACTTGTACAATTAGCTTTATATACTTATGTGGAAAGCAGGATGTTATATTTGTCCCTATTAAATATCACATCATATTAACCATTGAGATTCCTGTGAATCCTAGTTCTGTCCTCCAATACATCAGGGTCCCCTCTCACTTTTAGTTACCTTCTTAGCTCTCTGTTGGAAGAGATCAATTATGTCCCCCTGTAAGGCACAAAGAAACTGGCACAAAGCACTGAAGTAAGCTACACAAGGTCAGCAGGAGAGCCACAATACACAGCCAGGCATGCTTGTGTATCACCCCCCAGTCTATGGGCTTCCCAGGCTAGAGGATGAGCACTCAGAGCAGATGCTGAGGCCTGGCTGAGAAGCCTTACCTGAGAGGCAGTTCTTTCAATTCCATAGTGTGACTCTCTCTCTGAGGTTCATTATTTTCCTGAGGAGCCCCAGGAGCAGTATCTGTCGTGAGTGCCACCTAGAAGAACAAAGATGGCAAACAGAGAACCTATAAAGAGCCACCCACGAGGAAGAATGAGAATTTATGGCAAACAGCAGGAATGAGGTACTTATTCGCCTTTTGGTAGCAGAAGAGGACTTTCTCTTCTCACAATTCTCTCCAAAAACAAAGGAGAGAGTACAATTAACCACTGATGTGGCTGACACTCTCACCCTGATTAGTCATCCCCAGGAGTCCACTTTCTTATCTCTCTTTCCTCAAGTGATGTTCCATGGCTTTCCTGAGTGGATGGGTCCTCTGGTCCTCTGGCTTCCCTGAAGCCCCTTGGTTCCTAGCTGCTTTCCTGTGGCTTGGCCAAGTATCCAGTACCTCAGTATCTGAATCTTCAAAGCCTCAGCTTTTTTACTCTATTCTTTTACCTGCTTTTTTGAAGCAACTTCCATCATCTCAGACATCCCATCTTCCCCTATATAACAGTTTAGATCCATTGCCTAGTTCTCAAATTCCACTTTTTCCTCTTTTCTTCTATTCTCTTCAATCTGTCTTTTTCAGTCCTTAATGTATATGGACATAGCCCTTGTCTTTAATTCTTATCTCTAGATCAAAAGAGACTTAAGCTTCATCACCTTTATTTATTCCTCTGTCACTCACCGTTTCTTTGCTTAGGAGCTGCATCTCCTGAATCTGTCTCTTTAAGGCTGTGCAGTGATTCAGAAGGTCATTATAGCGCTGATGGTTTTCACGGAGACTATGACTGCTACCACGAAGCTGAATGGAAAGGGAACTTTTTTCTTCAAAGATCTGAGAGAGCTACAACAAAGAAAATCAGGTTAGCACCAACCCACAGAAAATTCCTCCACCTGCAGATATCAGGTTGTCTCTTCTTGGTGATCAGAGATCATGAGTACCCAACACTTTTGATGGAAAACTTTTATCTCTAAAAGACTGTCTATTATTGTGCCCTAAATGAAAGTCAGGAAAAAGATATTGCTTTGGGTATCCAAAATTGGATAGTGCATTAGCCTGGGTCCAAATGTAAGAAATCACTACAATCTCTTTATCTCTTAGCTCCACACAGCTGGAAGACAAGGAGATGTCACCTAAAACTAACTGATATTTTTGCACAAGACCCTATACTATTGCTATATAGAGGAAAGAGAAAATACTGGAGCTGAATAATCTAACTGGGAAGATAAGATAAACACTACCATGGATATTGCATAAATATAAGGAACACAGATCAAAGAATTAGAAAGGACCTTCCTTGAAGGTTATTTACTGCATCCCAAGTTAGCCCATTCCATTTTCAGACAGCTGTCATCATTATAAAATTCTCTCTCTGCTGAGCTGAAATCCCAGTAACTTCTATCCATTGGTTCTACTACCTAAAGCCACATCAATCAAGTCTACTTAAACTAACATTCCAGCTTCTTTAACCTTATCTTTACACCTAAGAGGAAAAATTCTCTGGATCAAGGCTGGAGATGCATCGTCTACAACTGGATCCAGAAAGACACAAAAAGGAGAAAAATCAATAGGAAGGCACCAAAGACAAAACTTCTCTTTCCTCCAATTTTGTCCAGGGCTGGTCCTGCCTCATCTCTTTCCTCAAGAAAATAGATGGGAAACAAACATTCCCCTTCAGGCAAGAGGACCCAAGAAGCCCTATGATCCCACCAGAATAATCAATCTGACCTGAAAAGCCTGGCAGTAGCAGGCCAGATGAGGGATAGAAGCAGAGGTGATATCATCTCAGAACCAGAGAAGCTGGGTATATATATATAGCAGAGTCTTGCAAGGGGAGGTGGGGATCTGCTACATTCAGCATGGTATCCTGGCAAAATGCCCCTAGGTCCAAACACATCACTCTCTAGTTTTGAGACATCAGTTTCTTGTGAATGAGGATACTTGGTGGAGAGGAAAAAACACTTTCCACTTTCTAGTTTTCTGATTCTCCTTAACAAACTCCCCCTTCCCAATTCTGGGTTATTCTCTTGATTGAAGTAGAAAGGAATCTGAAGGAACAGGCACTAGATTAACAGAAGGTAGGTGGAGAAATATTTTTGAGTATATGCAACTTGCTGAGAATACTGGCACCTGTGAGGCTTTGATGGAAGAGCCTATACAAAGCCAGTAGGGAGGCTCACCACATCCAGTCGCTTTCCTATCTTTCCTAAGAGGTCTCAGTGGAAGAAAGAATAACCGAATTTCTAGTGCTATAATTATGCAATCCTAGGTTTGGAGAAGATACTTTGACTACTCCAAAGAGATACTTAAAAGCTAGAATCTCAACCCAACCTGCTGCTGCTCACTCTCTTTATTTCAGCTATAACACAGGCCTGAAAAGAAACTCACCTTGCTGTTCAGCTGCTGGATTCTCAACTCCTTCTGATGAACTTCTTTCAAGCTATCATTAAGCTGGGCTTTGAGAAGCCTGATCTCAGGATCCAGGGCCCGTGATGACTCTGGGGAAGCTGCTGCTTCTGAGGATGCCTGTTGGGAGAGAAGCACTTAGGGAATGTACTCCTCATTCCAACTGCTGAATCTCCTATGGACAAACTGACCATTCCCGGGAGTGATCATTACAGTAGCACTGAGGCCAATGTGCAACAGGTTTTCCCTTGGAAGCTTACCAGACACAAACTGCTGCCACCCCCTTTGGATCAATCAGGACCCAGCTTACCTGTCTTTGGTATTGCTCTGAGAGAATAGAAGGCCGGCGGGATGTAGACCTCAGCTCTTGCACCAGACTCTGCAGGTGGCTCAGCTGCTGTTCCTTGTCAGAGAGAGCCATCAGGTACTGCTCTCTAACCCGCTTCTCCTGGACTTCCCAATTATTCTTCTCTACTCTAGAAGGTATAAGAAATTGTCAGAAGGGAAGGTCCACCCCACACACTCACTTCTACCAAATTCTTGATGCTTTTTCACTAAATTAGTATCAATCATAATTAAGTAGAACACCAATCTTATTCCCATATCCCAAATCCCATTTGTCTTTTGCTAAATTGGACTGAAAAGAAGAAAACTGAAAGAGGACTTCTTATGACACCTGCATCACAGTCTGCAGGAGGCTCATCCAAGACAAAAGAACCAAACTCTTATCTACATCAGAATGCAACAGAAAGACAATCTCATCCAGAGCTCTAAGTGGCTTATCCCCATCCATTAGATTACAACCTTCCTGAGGGCAGAGGCAGCACCTAGTTCCTTCTTTACATTCCCACTGGAAGCAAAATACACTGCACACAGTATGAGCTTAACACATGTTCACTAGGTTTATTTTGCTAAGTTTTCCTGGCTGCTCAATTTCTGATAAGATTATATTTTATAATTCTTTAGTGGGAGGGGAAAAGAACAACTGGTTCATTCACTATGCTCTCATTCATATGAGCTCCATTAGCAGTGACTCATACATATATAACATTTTTCTTCATGTATAAAAGATGACAGGATCAGCTTTCAACCAACTGACACTAACCTTTGCAAACAGGACTAATTTGAAAAAGATTGTTTGGAACACAAGACTGGTCTTTTCTATATTAAAAAACAAAGAGATAAACAATAAACCAACAGACCAAGGAAAGTAGAGGAGAAAGAAACTGCAAGTTGCCAAGATTTTTTTTTCAGAGTACACAGGTTGCTCTATCTAGGATATCTTTTGATCCTCAGACCTGCAACATAATTTTGGAAGGTTATTGGAGTGAGGTGGTAATATGGGGATTGGTACAGCCAAAGCCAGGAGAACACTTTTGTGGGAATTCCTACCTGTGATTTTATTAGTTCAGAGGACTCTTGGTGAGGAAATTCCCTCTAACAATCAATACCAATAACTGTTCTGCAACTTACAGCTTACATCCTAAAGAATGCCCTGGACGCATTTCATATTTTATCCCATGGGCTAGGAGTTTCCAGTCAATGGATTAATGTACAACTTTTTGTCACTAGTTTCTCAATCAATAGATAAAATTCCTCTTATATGAGATTCTTTTTCATATTATTTATATTTAATATAAGATACAGTAAATAGAGCTGATGCAAACAAAAAGGACCAGAAGCAAATCTGGTCACTCAGTCAATAGCGCAAGTACTTTAACAACAAAAAAACAGAATATGGAAAGCAGGGTCTGTGAGGCCCTCAGCTGCTGGAGGCCTCAAGATTGACCGTTGTGAATTTGTTGCTTGGGAACTTGGACAGACTCCAAGTGTGCCTGATTCTTCAGCTGTCCCCCCCAAAATGGCCCCAGCATGCCAAAAGGTCAGACAGTGGGAGGACAAAGAGGGCCGGGGAGTGTCAGTTCCCCACATGCAACCGTCATAGAGACAAGCCAATCTGTAACATTTTTTTTAGTGTTAAAAAGTGACCCTTGTAGTTCTTTCTTTCTTTCTTTTTGGAGGGGGAAAGGCAAGGCAATTGGGGTTAAGTGACTTGCCCAAGGTCACACAGCTAATAAGTGTGTTACTGTCTGAGGCTGGATTTGAACTCAGATCCTCCTGACTCCAGGGCCAGTCCTCTATTCACTGTGTCACCTAGCTCCACACCCCGCTTTTTCAAAGGTTGGGAGCTACCTCTCTATAAGTGTTAGGTTGCACAGAAAGTTTCTGAGTCGGGGTATGATACAGTTAGACCTATGTACTAGGAAGATTATTTTGGCAAATGAGGGAAAGAGTAACTAGAAAATGTAGATTATTGGAAGTAGATTAGTTGGCAGGTTTTTACAATTATACAAAAAAGAGGTGTCGTGGGCTTGAATTAAGGTAATGGCTATGTTAGTGAAGAGAAGGAGATGGATGCAAGAAATGTCGTGGAGGTAGAATTAACAGGACTTGGGAGACACTGCAGATGGAGAGGTGAGGTAAAGGGAATAAGACAAGCTTCAGTCACCAATAAAAACAAGGATGACAGAGAAGATTTAGGGGAGAGAATGAATTCAGTTTGGATATGCTGAGTTTGAAATGCTGGTGCAATATCCAGGTAGAGTTATCTATTGGGCAGATGGAAATGCAGTATTTTCAGGAGAGATTAGGGCTACATAAATAAATTTAGGACTTATCTAATTGAACCCAAACAAGTTGAATGACAAGAGAGAAAAGAAGAGGGCCAAGCAGAGGACTTTAGAGGACACTAATAGGAAGATAATGAACCAACAAAGCAACTGAGTAGGCAGACAAAAAGGAAGAGATTCAGAAGATAGTTTCTCTCTTTGCTGACTTTCAAATTACGTAACTCACAAATCTTCTCATTAACTACTACCTGGTCAGGATGAGTAGAAGGCTTCTCTTTGCCCCTCTGGCTTCCTCACAATTCTACATGTGTCCAGATGGGTTATCCTCATCTTCCTCCTTTCCCCCATAGGAATCTTAGACTCTGCTCCTGGGTCCCCCCACCCTGATAGGTAAGCTTTCCCTATTTTAGAGAAATGCAAATTAAAGCAAACTCTGAGGTTCCACCTCCTACCCTTCAGATTGACAAAGAGGAAAATCATAAGCACACTAATGCACTGCTGGTGGAACTGTGAATTGGTTCAACCATTGCAGAAAGCAATTTGGAAATACGTACCCAAAGTCATTAACTATCTATATCCTTTGACTCGGCAACACCACTACTAGGTTTAGGATCCAAAAAGATCAAATAAAAAGGAAAAGAACCCACATGTACAAAAATATTCATAGCAGCTCTTTTTGCAGTGGCCAAAAAGCCCCCAACCAAACAAACAAAAAAAAAACAACCCCAGAAGTCAATAGGTTTCCTACCTACTGAGAAATGGCTAAACAAATTATAGTATATGAATGAAAAACTACTGCAACACATGAAATGATGAAATGAATAGTTTCAGGGTAAACTAGAAGACTTTTATGAACTAAGAGGAAACAAAGCAGAACTAGGAGAACATTTTATATAATGAAAAATGATAGGGGCGGCCAGGTAGCACAGCGAGTAAGAGTACCAGCTCCAGTGTTGAGAAGACCTGGAGATCGAATCCCGGGCTCAGACACTTAGCACCCACCCAGAAACACCTGGCCGTGTAACCTTGAGCAAGTTTCTTAACCCCAATTGCTTAGGGGCAGCCAGGTGGCTCAGCGAGTAAGACCACAGGCTCCAGTGTCGGGATGACCTGGATCAAATCCGAGCTCAGATACTCAGCACCACACCCAGAAATAATAACTGGCCGTGTAACCTTGAGCAAGTTACTTAACCCCAATTGCTTTATAATAATAATAAAAAAAAGATATTTTAAAATATTGTAAAAAGACTTTAGAACTCTGATCAAAGGATTCCAGAGGACCGAAGACAAAATACACTACCCACTTCCCGCCAAAGGCATGATGGACTTCAAAAGCAGAATGAGACATACATTTCTGGATATGGTCAATGTGAGAATTTTTTTGTTGTGTTTTGCTGGACTAGGCATATTTGTTATAAGGGGTTTCTTTTTCTTTTTTACTAGTTCAATTGGGGGAGATAGAAAGAAAATGCTTATAAAATTAAAAATTTTTTTTAACAAAAAAAGAACACAAACTCTTAGAGAGAGCAGGGACTGTCTTGCTTATATTTGAAGCCTTAGTGCTTAGTGTATTGCCCGCAACACACAGTAACTGCTTAATCAATGCTCTATCTCACTAATTCTGCCTCTCTGCCATATTTCTCCAGCCCTAAATCTTATACTCTGAAAATTCCATGCCCAATAAAACCAGCATCCCTTATTTCCAAGAGTATCAAATCTTATAATAATGATATAACAGCTAACATTTATATATGTTATACATATATAAAACTATATATACATATAGTTATATGTGCCAGGCACTATGCTAAGTACTTTATGAATGTTATCTCACTTGATGCTCACTACAATCTTGAGAGGTAGGGGTTATTATTAACCTCATTTTATGGCTGAGGAAACTGAGGCAAATAGTGTCCAAATGCCTTGCCCAGGGTCATACAGTTAATAAGTTGTCAGAGGCTAAATTTAAACTCAGGTCTTCCTGACTCCAGGACCAGCACTTTATCTACTACACCATGTAGCTGTCATGCATGGCACTTTCTTGAATTATTTTTGTTTTTATCCTTTTCTTTCCTCTAGAAATTTAGTACAACAGCTCTTCTAAACTACCCTTCTTAACACACAAGCACTTACTGGTTAATGGATCTACTTAGCTTTAGGGACACTTTAAATGAAAACTAAACAGTTTTAAAGACAAGAGGTAAAAAATTTAGAACAGAAACCAAATAGGGTTTTAACTAATTTCATTCACTACACAACAAAAAAAGCACCTTTTAATGCCTAATCTACAAAGGGTTTGTGTATCTACTTACTCAGAGAAGAGGGGAAGAAGAGAAAAACAAACACTAGATGCCATTTTTTAGTGTTCAGGTGACATGGTTTGTGGCACAGAATGAAACCCTCAATAAAGACTAGAGATACCAAAGGACAAACTGGATTCCTGCCTTGGGGAAGGACTGCCTCACTTATCAACTAAAGCAATTTCATGCGTTTATGCCTATGATTTCACCGGCATAGGGAGCTACTGAATGAGGAAATTTCTTCTATCAATGGAGATCAGCGATTGTTCTGCAACTTAGAGTCTTAAAGTTACTTGCCCAGAACATTGAGGGTTAAGATTCTTGCCTAAGGTTGCAATACCAGCATGCATTGGGGCAAGACTTGAACCTACATTATCTTGATTCTGAGCCTGGCTCTCTCTACCCAAAATACCATCTTCTGTACATTAAAGATATACAGAACACAGAAACTGATGAAAGAAAATCAGGTAAATCATTAGCCATAAACAATGAGAAGCTGGTGATGGATTCACAGAATCCAGATAAGAGAAATGAAAGAACTGAAAAGCTCTTCTAGCCCAAGTCCCTCATTTGACAGATCACAGGATCAAATACCCAAACCGCTCCTTTCACAGAAAAGAAAACTTGAGGATCAGGGAGGTTAAGTGATTTATCCATGGCCATACAATTAGTAAGCGGCAGAGGCAGAATTTGAATCCAGGTCTTCTAATTCTAGAGCCAATGCTCCTTCCATTACAATACCACAAGCAAACTGAAGAACAGAGAGATGAAGTGACTTGCCCAAAGTCACACAGCTAATAAATTGCAGAGGGGATTTTACCTCAGGTCCTCTGACTCCAAATCTAGCACTCTTCCCACAGTTGCCTTTGGGAAGGGGATCAGAAGGCTGATGGAATAAGCAGCTCTCTGAATTAGAAAAAAATTTGGAAGTCATCTTGGAGGAGAGAAGGAAGGAGTTTTAGAAGCATACAACTAGAAAGCTATATACCCTTTAGCCCCAAAGTCTGAGGACTTGGGTGAGATGGTGCCTAGGAAGAGGTCAAAGAAGAGAAAGGAAAAAAAGCCAACAGACTAGGGATGGCTTTTTTTTTCTAGTCCATCAGCTCTTCTTTCCTAAATAGTTAAACACAGACACACACACACACACACAGACACACACACACACACAGATTTTCAGGTCTTTCTAAGGAAAACAAGAGGAGTATCATGTTGGTTTGAACATGACCTCAGGTCCTCCCTAGCTGGTCCAACTCTGAAGGTCTCTAGTTTAGTACTTAAACTGTGGGTCATGACCCCCAATGGGGTCATGTAACTGAATGTGGGGGTCACAAAAAATTGGCAATAATAAAAGGTTTCTGAACATGCCATGACTAAAAATTAATTCTAAATCAAATGCTTAATGAATCCAAGGTGTTTCTGGCAGTGCTTGCCCATGGTGCATCACTCAACTTCACTGCAGGTTTGGTTCTGAACACACAACATGCATACTTTGCACCATGCATGTCGTCATGCCACACAATGCCAAAGAATGCTGCCAGAAACACCATGGCTCAGATATTATGAATTGCAATGTTTTTACTGTACATACAAAATCATTAAATGAATTTTGGTTTGGGATTAAGACAGAATTTCCAACAATTTCTGAAATGGCCCTAAACATTCTTATGCCATTTTGCACTACATATATACACAAAGCAGTGTTCTCAGCACTATTATAAAATCAAAATACTGATCAATTCTGAAAAATGCTGAAGATGCTCTACATCCTGCAGTACCAAATATTCTGCCAAGATTTACTTCTTTATGTAAAAATAAACAAGCCCATCCATCTCTTTAGTATGCAAATTTGCTTTTGTCTTTAATAAATGATAACATTATATGTATACCAAAGAACTGCTTTAAAATAAATTTCTTTATGAGTAATGTTTGATTTGTATACTATTTTATATACCTACATGCCTGGGGTCACATAAAAGTTTCTTAAGCGAAATGGAGTTACGAGTAGAAAAAGTCAAGAAGCCCCACTCTAGTTGAAGGTGCACTTAAGGTAACTGGGGAGATGACAAAAGAATGACTTGATATGATTCCCATACTATTCTCTTCTATGATCTATGGAGACCAAGAAATTCAGAGATGGACATGAAAGATTTATCCTGAAAATAATCTAATCTCTTACAGCAACCACACAGATCATGGTGGGAAAACAAGTAGAGCTCAATGGACAAAAATCATATAGTTGGGAGAAAAAGAAAATAATACAGTCACAGTGGAACTACCTGGGAGTCACTAAAGTTCAGACTCTGAAACAACAGGCCAGAGACAGGCAGGTTCCCAGGGAGAACTCCCTCTGTCATTTGAAGTGCAACTCTTCATGCTGATCTGAATCTCAACTTTGGACTTGTATCTTTTGGCAAAAGATGTGTTTTCAGCTATCTAAGGAAACTCTTGAGGTTGGTACATTATTTTTTGTACAAGTAGGTATGTTGGCATAAAATATCACCTGGTAAAAATACACATCAGAAAACATTCACTTTGTAAAGTTTGCCTAAAGTCTATCCAGAAATATCACTTCCATGACATGTTCATCATCTCAAACTACATGTGTGAGTGCCCAACAAAAAATGCTGTGCCAAACAAGAATAACTTTCACAAGGTGCTGATGGGGTCATTGTTTTTCTGGATTTCTTGTGTTCTGATGACCTTTGTTAGAAATGAAATTAAGGGGCGGCCAGGTAGCACAGCGAGTAAGAGCACCAGCTCTAGTGTTGGGATGACCTGGGGATCAAATACAGGCGCCAACACTTAGCACCCACCCAGAAACACCTGGCCATGTAACCTTGAGCAAGTTACTTAACCCCAATTGCTTAGGGGCGGCCAGGTGGCTCAGCGAGTAAGAGCACCAGCCCCAGTGTCGGGATGAGCTGGGGATCAAATCTGGGCTCAGATACTCAGCACCACACCCAGAAATAACTGGCCGTGTAACCTTGAGCAAGTTACTTAACCCCGATTGTTTAAAAAAAAAAAAAGAAATGAGATTAAGAAACCACAAAGGACTAGTGGGGATACATCCCTTTTTTTCTGCCACGCACATAACACCAAACAATTAGTAATGGATTTATTACAAAGAAAAATTGTTGGAGTCTATGTGGAGGAGCATAAAAATAGCTCTTCTCTTTTAAATAAAAATTACCTTACCTGAGGTGTTGTAGCTCCTGTTGACAAGAGAGGTTTTCCTGCTTTAGCTGTTCATGGAGAGACTGATACTTATTTGTCTGTTCCTGAAACTCCTCAAGCTGAGACTTCAGTGGACGGAGTTCAATGTTCTCTTGGTTAATCTGCAGGTATTGCTGCTGTAGATTCTTTAACTCCTTCAGCTTTAACCAAAGGAAATGTAACAGAGTTAGGTTATCAATTTACCATTCCCAATGCAAACCAGTAACAAATAACAGCCCAAGTTTATCCTGGGTAAGTAAAAGAGGAGAGTCAAAAAGAGGTCATCTAACAGATTTCACTGTTTCATAAGCCACAATGAAATAAATGAAGTTAGGTTATCCTCACCTGGTTTGCAGTCACAGTCAATGAGTATTATGTGCCAATTCCCCACGTACTACTTTTCACCCTCTATTATCTACTTCTTCCTGGACCTCCTCCTCATAAACTCTCCTGGGACCCAAATCCTGAAATGACTCTAGAGCTACAGTTTTGAGCTATTCAGATTTAGGAGCCATAAAAGGCACCCCCAGGGGTTTATTCTGAAATTGAGAGAAATGGTGAGGCCCCTAACTGCCCTTTTGGTACTTTTCTACTTGGACTACTCAAGAAAAAGTATTTCAAGTAAATCCAGATTGCCTCTAAAGCAGTGAATTGACTCTAGGGGTTTTACCAAAGCTTTATAAACCACTCTGAGGGGTGTAAAGTATCCAGACCTAAACAAAGATGTTGCCTTAGTTATTGCCATCCCAATGATTTCCTGATTCTGGAAAAAAAAAAAGTCAGAATAAAGATCAGTACTGGCCTTGGCTTCCTGTCTATCTGCTTAGCAAGGAGGTTCAGTATTTGCTACCTAAGAAAATTGCTAGAGTCTTGGCCTATTCTTTTTCGTCAATCCTTTATATCAGTTAAGTAAAATTTATTTATATAAATTGTGATGATCACTGTCTTTTCAGATGTGTATGTTCTAAACAAATGTTGCCCTTGGCTTTGAGAGGTAGTATGGTATAGTGGAAAGAATGCTGGACTTAGAAGCATTAAGACTTACATTAAAATTCTGTCTAAGGTTTATGTGATTATAGGCAAATTAACTTAGCTTCCATGAGCCTCAGTTTTCTCATCTGTAAAATAGGGCTAACAAGTACACCTATTTTTTGGTTTTTATGAAGATCAAAGGTAATAATATACTTAAAAAGCCTTGGTTATTTTAAAATAGTATATCAATGTGATCTATAATTATTTCTTTACTCATTTCCCATTTTTCTGGCATCAACAATTCATCTAAATAGCATGGGTTGGAGCTTAGGTGACTCTACACGATTCCTTCTCATCTCTATACTTTTCTCTAATTTAGCCCTGATTTTTATCTTAGTTCTAGCAACCAAGGTGGTATGACTGCTCATAGATGATTCTGAAAGGACTCCTTTATTTGTAACCAGTCATTTCTTGTTAAGATTTTATCAGTTCCACTTTTTTTGTGTGATGCTGCTTGGTGATTTCATGATCACTGTCTTTCAACTTTCTCTGTGAAGACGGTATTCCAGATATAAAGGCTTAAGATACCTATGTGGTCTACATGCCTTCAGCTATTTTTTGTTTCTTTATCCTAAATCAGATTTTCCAAAATATTTTTAAATCACTCTCTTCTGGGTCCACCTTCAAATGGAAGTCATCAAATATCAAAGTATATGTTGATTTAGCTTGGAGGATTTTGTCTTTAAAGAATTTTTTTCTATTATTCATCCTTTACAACAGATGTTAGTACATAACTATAATTATTTTCAATGATGGACTTTTTGCTTTTATTCATTATAAGTACTTTAAAGACAAGATGACCAAGTGCCCCAGGAAATGATGTTCCTAGTTGCCTTTGTGTGCATGGTGAAATCAACTCCATCATCTTCACTGATTCTCCAAACAAAGCTCTAAGCCATCCTTTGATTTTGTTCAATGTATTTATGTCCTCTAGTTTCATCTTGTTAGGCTGTTAGTACTCCTATCACACAGCATGTCAACTTGATGGTTGGATAAGGATCTTACATTTAGAATACTAGAGTTATGCTAATGTTTTCTTTTCTGTCACTCTCTTACCATCACTGCGTAAGTACAGAGCTATACTTTTTATGGGTTACCACAGCCAAAGAATTCATCAACTTGTGGTCGACATACTGGTGACGAGCCTCTCCACATTTAGTTAGGCTGGTCATCAGACAGTACACACAGGACATTACAGTTACTATACTTGAAGCTTTTCTAACTTGGTAGAACGGCTAGAGCTTGGTTCCACTGGCATTGTCACTAAGAATGTACATCTCCACACCACCATGAAGAAATGAAGGACTTTTGTGGAGTACACAAAAGTGAATTATCTGTTATTTGCATAATCATGTTAGTAGCTTGGTGGGAGGGAAAAAAAAGTATGAGAAATGGTTCTTGTTCTCAAGAAACTTCATACTAAGAAGGAACACTGCATACATATAAAAATGTAACAAGACAAAACAGTATATAATAAGTAGCAAATGGGTGAAAATAAGTACTATAGGAGTTTAGGAGAAAAAGGGGATCACTATGGTCTGGGGTGGTCTGGAGGTACTTCACAAAAGATGAAGGTCTTGAGGTAGGCTTTAGAGGATGGATAAGAATCAGACAAATAGAAAAAACAGAAGTCCATTCTAATGGAGTAGAATGATGTATGTGCAAGGCATATCTGAAAAGACTAGCTGTTGTTTGTCCTTTATTTTCAAAGAGGAGCAATGATGTCACGGAGGGATTTCTTGACTCATGAGTGAATTGGATTTAAACGAGGCAGAGTTGCACAGTCATTAGTCTCACTCTCTTCCAGTCATCAGTCCAGTGGCAAGACAAAAGTCAAGATTACTGGCAATGGCTTGGGATGCAGTGGATGACCTTGGTGTCTTCCATGTCTAAGCTCTAAGTGCTCTACAGCACCTGCTTCAGCCATTTTCATGGCCAATGGAACAAAATTTTTCTCATCTGTCCATTCCACCAGGGAAAGGTCTTCACAGGGTAGACACCCCCCTAACTTGCCAATGAGTTTGAGATCTGTCACTTACTCTCAACCTGGTTTAGCCCAACTGCCAAGATAGTTTACCAGGGTGTGGCTGCTGCACATACTACAGCCCAATAGGTGAGAGTTGAGTGCCAAGTGGACACCAAAGGTGGATGAGCAGCCATGAAAAGGGCTCAAGCAAACCTTCACATCAGAAGGACTAGTCCTCCTTGAACACTCCACACATCTCAGCTAGGTGGTGCACAGTAGAGAAGAATGCCAGGACTGAAGTCAGACTCATCCTCCTGAGTTCAAATCTGGCTTCAAACACTAGCTGTGTGATCCTGGGCAAGTTATTTAACCCTGTTTGCCTCAGTTTCTTCACCTGTAAAATGAGCTGGAGAAGGAAATGGGAAACAACTTCAGTATCTTTGCCAAGAAAAACCCAAATGGGGTCATAAAGAATCAGACACAACTGAAAAATGACTGACTGAGAAGACCAACATATCCAATAAGGAGAGATAAGGCCAAGACAAAACTGCAAGGCTTGACTATAAGGTTAAGGAATATGAAACTGCATCTTTTAGGAAGTAAAAAAAGTTAACAAAAGTTTTATGAGCAGGTAAATGGTATGACAAAAGTGGTATTCTATGTAGACTAATATAGTCTGGTATGAAGGATGGATATAAAGCAAAGATACTAGATTCAGAAAGATTTGTTAGGAAAGGTTACTGTACTAATTTGAGTATTAGGTAATAAGAAGATTATACTAAGGCAAAAGCACTGGCAACAGAAAAAGGCCAGATGCAAGAAATATTACAAATACAGAATCAAGACTTCAGAGCACATCATGCTCTGGCAAAAGAAGAAACTTGCAACTCTCATGACATTTGTTTTTCTCTCACCTATGTACTTATTGTGTTCTAATGTCAGTTACTGTGATCTATGTATTTTTCTTATCTTCTTGATAAAGTTTTAAACTTTTTGAAGTTAGGGACTATATCCCATTTACCTTTGTATGCCCAACAATATGCAGCAGAGTATACAATAAATACTCAACAAATGTCTGTTATTTATTACTGAAGAAACTTTAAATATTAAAGTTTTGACTAAAGATACATGCAAGACATAAATGGGTTGAAACTTAATTAGAAGAGGATATATAGATATTCAAAAACACCACCATGAAATCTATGGATATACTCAAAAGTATAATTAAAAGTGAGTCTGAGGCAGGTAGGTGGCGCAGTGAATAGAGCACCAGCCCTTGAGTCAGGAGGACCTGAGTTCAAATATGACCTCAGACACTTAAGACTTACTAGCTGTGTGACCTTGAGCAAGTCACTTAACCCTAACTGCCTTACCTTCACCCCTCCAAAAAGAAAAAAATGAGATTTAGGCTGAAATAGATTGTAGTTTCAGATTGGACATATGCTGTGGATGATAAAGAAAAGAATCTACAAAATAAGAACATTTTTTTTCACCAGGATCCTGGCAAGTAGAATTTTTAAGCTTTCAGCATATGTCACATCTTAATTCAGTTTCAAAAGCTTACTTCTCTAATGCGAAATTC
The DNA here is from genome assembly GCF_028583685.1 of Petaurus breviceps papuanus. Classification (NCBI taxonomy): domain Eukaryota; kingdom Metazoa; phylum Chordata; class Mammalia; order Diprotodontia; family Petauridae; genus Petaurus; species Petaurus breviceps. The sequence continues at coordinate 722,722 of NW_027187407.1, forward strand.
AATTTGGACTTGGCCTAGTCTTGCAAAGGTATTGAGCACAGACACAGATACAATAGGTAACATCATGTAAGTAAACAAAGTACAATTACAGAGGTGACCCAATGACAGATAAGGACCTGTTATGCTGGCTTATTCCTGTCTTTCATTTTTGTGTTACAGTGACCTGGAAGGGCCTTTAAAAGGTGTCCTGGTTTTGGATCTTGGCTCTTATTGAAAGTAGCATAGTTTCAGAAACTCTTTTCACTCTCTTCTTTTTAAGAAATTAAAAAGAAAAGAGAGAGAAACTAAAAAATATGGATGAGTGACCTGGCCAGCAAGCAAAAATTCCCTATATATTATATGAAGACATATAAGTTAACCTTTTTAAAGTTTAAAAAAAAAATCATCCCCAAATTGGAGCTGACATATTTGGATACAAAGCCATCCCTCTGAACAACTGACCTACTATTCATGCTAAACAGCAGTTAAAGCAAACATGAAGCTATTCCTACTCTTCTATTTTTATTTATCATAAAATGAATAGTGTCATAGCTTTTTTTTATAAGCTATACTATTTCCTTTTGTGCAGCATCAGCAAAGAAAAAATCTGGGCCAAGGGTATTTGTGATTCGTTAAAGTAAGGAGAATTGTAAGTGACTTATAGAGAATATATATGTTATTGCCAGTACCTATGGGCATCTATATTGGCACAAGTGCAAGTCAATCAACGAAAAGATGGAGAAATGTGGCCTAGGTGGTATAAATAGGTTGATTTATGAGTCAATATCAACTTACAAGGTCCCTAGTGGAGTCTCCACTTAGGCATCTGTCCTTGGTTACTGAGCTGTTCAATATTTTTTAAAAATGATTTAGATAAATCTTACTCAGGGATTTGGGTTTTTGAAATCAGCATTTATTGAAGTACCATATCAGGCAGTGTTGAGGAGAATAATAAGAGACAATGCCTACTCACCAAAAATCTACAATCTAATATTATGACTACCTTACAGTTAACTAAAAGAAAAAAAAAGTGTTTTGAGCTTTCTACTCTCTCCAGTATCTTAAGTCTTGCAATGCCACATGTTACTTACAATTTTAACAACAATTTTATCTGAATAGCCATTCAAATCTCAAATCCCTGGACTACTGCACCTGTCAAGAATTTCTTGAAGCGGGTAAGATACATACAGTCAACAGATATGCCAAGAAATATCTGTGAGATCAAATGTGCCAACTTCTTTCTTAGATCCTGTTTCCTTCACTTACTGCTTTCTTAAAAGACTTTCCAAGTCTCAAGATTCCAAAGCAACAAAGGGGTCAAATTGATTATTTTCCCCCAGTAGAGCCAATTTCACTTAGAATGCTTGACGACACAACTTCTAGAGCTTAATTCCTTCTAAAACATATGGCTTTCTAGCAACACTGTAAATGTTATAACATTTCCTTGCAGTTCTGGCCTAGCCAACTTACTAACATTTTAATTAAAAAATTCTTTAAATTATTCTGTTCCTTGCAAACACCAACGCGAGCATAAACAAAGAACTAAAAAAGATGACTGAATATGAGATCATGAATCTCCATTAAGAACTTGAGTTTTTTAAATTACATAATAAATCCAAACTATTAATTCCAAAGCTGTCCTACTTTTCTGTTTCCCTCTGAGCTTCTTTCTGCTTTCTCCTGTGCATTTTAGAATGCTTAATGTTCTCATCATTCTTTTCTTTTTTGCATCTCTATCACTACCCTCTTTCTTTCCTAATCCCTGCCCTGCTCCCCTTTCAAAAAAAAAAAAGGCCCTTTCAGAAAGCAGGCATAGACCAACATCTCACACTCTATACCAAGATAAGGTCGAAATTATGTGATTTATACACGAAGGCTGATGCAATTAGAAAATTAGGAAAGCAAGGAATAGTTTATCTGTCAGATCTATGGAGAAGGGAGGAATTTATAATCAAACAAGAGATACAGATTATGAAATGCAAAAACGCTAATTTTGATTACATCAAATTTAAAAGGTTTTGCACAAACAAAACCAAAGCAACCAAGTTTAGAAGGAAAGCAGAAAGATGGCAATTTTTTAGCCAGTGTTTCTGATAAAGGCTTCATTTCTAAAATATACAGAGAACTGGTGGGGGGGGAGGGCTTTTTTGGACATATTTATGAAATGCACAAATCATATTAAGCTCATAAAGACAGTCAAAACCTTAGCCAGCAGAGTCAGGATCCAACATGATTATAAAAGAGTACAGCTCACTGTGCAAAATCTAATAAATGGAATTTAATAAGGATAAATGTAAATTCTTAGAACTGGATTAAGAGGACTAAATCCTTGGCGTTCTAAAATGGTTCAATATCAGAAAGTCACATAGTTTAATCAGTGGAAATGCCATTAAAGATGCATCTGCTTTGCCAATAAATCCTAAGGACCATGAGGGCCTTTCTGACTTGAAGCCGAAACCTTCTATATGTGTTGTCTCTCCCTATTACAAAGTGAGCATCTTGAGAGGAGACTGTCTCATTTTTATATTTTGCACCCCCAGTGCTAAGCACAATGCTTTAAGTATAGCAAACACTTAATAAATGCTTTCATTTTCATTCCTGTAAAGGGAGGGACAGGGTCAGAAGTTTCTTCCACTCCAAGGAATGAGGATATGGACAAAAAGATGGCATCATGTGAGAGATCATCCAGTTAATAGTCAGAATAATACAAAGTAGAATCGTTCAGTGATGAGGGATACTGAGGCAGTTATCATCATAAGCTTATGCCGACATCAACAGCAGAAAGAGCTACTGTCTTTGTGGAGCATGTACACAAAACACAGCAGACAGTGCATAAGTTGCGTGTCAAACATGATTACCACTTACTTCTGGTGATACATACAAGGACAAGTGATAACACCAGAAGGAAACTAGAAAGCATTGTCAAGAATTATGGAAGTCTAGGAAAAATACTTATGACCTCAGAGGACGAGGCAGAGCTTTTCATCATTACTGCCAATCAAAGGCAGGGGAAATAGCCAATTTGGGAAGCAGGATTTGGATTTCTAAACCATGGTTTAAAATGTAGAGATGATGGAATCATGGACAGGAATTGAGTTTACTTATTAGCAAGGACTAGTTAAAAAACATATTTTTTTAATATCTTGAAAATAAAAAGGACTTTAAGTTGAAAAGGGACAGGACAAGAGAAATCTGACAGACCTAGTACCATAGACAGTAGCAATATAGGAAGAAAAATATGAGAACAACAAATCTCTAATTCATTCACAGAACATGATACCCCAGAAAAAAATCAGCAAAAGAAATCTCTAACAATAGATATCTATCTTCAAATATACAAAATATAAAACATAAACAGGGGGACAAATTTACTCTCACAGACTTGATAGGATTATTAGATTCTTAACTAGAATATTTTTCTGGAAGGAAATAATGTATTTAAAAGAAACAGAACAGATTAAAAAGATTGCTAAGCTAATATCATTTATTAAAAGGATACTTTCACATGAAGAAATTCAGGAACCTGATGGATAGGAGAGACATGAAGCAGCATAAGATCAAAAGAGGAAGACCAGAAGTAATATCATCACGAAGCTACTAGGAAGCTCTGGCAGGAAGAAACAGAGGAGGAGTCTGGGAAGCAGATTACAAATCTGACATGGAAATATGGTATTACTGACAGGGGACTACAATATCCAAATGTCTGGTGAAGGGTTCATTCTTCCAAAGGCAGAACTGATCAATTCTGTGGTTTGTCTTAATGGCAGTTTAATTCTTCAAAAAGAGAAGAAAGCAATTTTATACTCAATTCTGATTAACAAGGGGTAGAAATGATGGGAACCTTGGAAAAAAGTGACCACTTCATCTAAAAATTCATGATGTAAAGAAACTGTGGCCTTTTCAAAAAGAAAATCTGTCAGGAACTCCTTTTGATGAAGTCATGTTGTACATCAGTAGTATCAAACTCAAATTAAAATAGGATCACATATTGATTTAGAAAACCACATATTAACATTATCTATGTTCCATTGTATTTTAATTTATTTTTTAAAAATATTTCCCAATTACAATTAAACCTGATTTGGGCTGCAATAGGGGATGTAGGGAAGTATCTAACACTCTTGCTATAGACAACAAATGATATATGTAAAGCACTTTGCAAATTTTAAAACTGCACATTAATATTATTACACAAATTATAACAAAATTATATTATAACAAAACAAAATTATTACAAATTCTGAGATGTCAACAGAACATTTGAAAGTGTTTTCTATCATTCCCATGGACAATATATATAGAGAGAGAGGCTAAATTATATATATATACACATATGTATATATATATATATACACACACACACACATACATACATATGATTAAGTGGATTAGGAACTAGTTAAATGACTGGACTCAAAGAGTATATATTATAGGGTAGATGTCAAATTGAAGGGAAGTATCTAATGGACTGCCCAGGTATCTTTCCTTAGTGCTGTGTGTTTAATGTTTTTATAAGACTTGGACAAAGCCATACTTGTCAAATTTAAAGACTATACAAGGCCTGCAAAGAACAGTAAACATGCTGTAGGTCAGAATCAGGATCCAAAAAGATATCAACAATCTAGAACAATGAGGAAAATGGAATAAGATAAAATTAACAGAGATAAATGTAAACTTCTATAATGAGATTTAAGAAAATCAACTTCAAAACCAAGTTGAAGGGAGGCATACATGCCTAGACAATAGTTCCTATGAAAAAGATCTGGGGTTTTTATTGTATTTCAAACTCAGTAAGAATCAACAAAGTGATATGGCAGTCCAAAAAACTTTCACTGCATTGAGAGGCATAATGCCTAGCTAGAAAAAGAAAACAGTTCCATAATATTCTGTTCTTGTCAAGAGTCAGCATCTGAAAGTACTATCTTAAAGTCTCAACACTATGTTTTAGGAACAATAAAGATAAATTTTATACACACACACATAGAGAGAGGACCTTTTCTTCTTTTTTTTTTTTTTAAAGCTCTTTGGGATTTAAGTCAAATAATGGCATCATTTGATTAAAGGGTATATAGTTTAGTAACTTAGGGGGCATAATTGCAAATTGCTTTCCAGAGTGGTTTAGATCAATTCACAACTCCATCAATATACCTGTTTTCAAACAGCCCTTGAAACTTTTGTCATTTTCCTTTCTTTGTCAGCCTTCCCAATTTCATGCTGTGAGGTGGAACATCAGAGCTGCTTTAATTTGTATTTTTTTCTAATTATTAATGATTTGGAGCATTTTTTCATATGGCTATCAACAGCTCAAGTTTCTTCCTTTAAAAACTGTTTACATCCTCTGGTCATATATCAATTAAAGAATTGATCAAATTATTCTTATAAATTTGAATCTGTTCTTTATACAGGGTGTTCCCAAAGTCTTAGTGTAGTTTTAAGTTTGCTTAAGCTTTAAACTTGTCTAAATTCTAAGCTTAACACTTTAAGTAAGCTTAAAATTGAACGAAGACTTTGGGGATACCCTGAAATCATGGGAATGAGACTTTGATCAGAAAAACTTACTGCAAAGATATTTTTCCCCAGCTAAACTGTTCCCCTGTTTTGGATTTGTTTGTGCAAAAAATTTTAATTTTTAAATGATCAAAAACATCCATCTTCTGTGAGCCTTTCTATCCCTTATTTAGTCATGAACTTTTCCCTTGGCAACAAACCTGAAAGGTAATTTCTTTGTTGTTTTTTTTTTATTTGTTTGTGATGAGACCTTTTCTGTTTAGGTTATATATATTTCTGGTATTCATCTTGTATAAATTGGAAGGTGCTAGTCAAAATCTAATTTCTGCCATACTGCTGTCCCATTTCCCCACCAGTTTTCATCAAATAGTGATCCAGTATTTGGGGTCTTTGAATTTATTCAACACTAGGCTACTAGGTTCATTTGCTTCTGTGTGCTGTGTACCTAATCTGTTCCACTGATTGATCTATTTTTTAACAAGTACCAAACTGTTTTGATAATTATTGTTTTGTAGCAGAGTTTGAGATCTAGACAGTGGACGTCCTTGTTTCACGATTGATCTTATTGGAAAGCACTCTAGTTTATCCTATTATGTAATACTGGCTCTTGGTTTTAGATATATGCTATTTGCCACATTAAGGTCATCTATTTCTGGACTTTCCTGTATTTTTAATATAAATTGTGCTGTATTTTGACAAAAGTTTTTTTTGCTAGTAACATAATTTTTGTTGTTCTTATTATCAATATGGTCAATTATGTTTAGAGTTTTCTTGATATTAAACCAGCCCTGCATTCCTAGTATAAATCCAACTCAGTCACAGTGTATAATCTTTGTGATATGTTGCTATAGTCTCTTTGTTAATAGTTTAAAATTTTTATGATTAGGTGTATGAGTCTATAGTTTTCTTTCTCTTTTTTGACTCTTCCTGGCTTAGGTTTCAAGACCTCATTTGTGTCATGAAGGAAAATGACAGGATTCCCTCTTCTGCTATTTTTACGGTTTGTATAACTTAGAATGAACTGCTCTTTAAATGTCTGATAGAATTAACTAGTGAATCCATAAGAGAATTGACAAGGCTGCTGAAGAACCCTAAACTCAAACAATATGAGAATTGGTTGAGGAAAATAGGAATGTTTAGCCTAAAGAGGAAAAGATTAATAAGTACATAGCTTTACTCAAGTATTTAAAGAAGAAGAATTAAACATGTTCTGCTTGGCCCCATAGGACAGAACTGGGAAAAATGTGTAGAAGTTGTAGAGAGTCAGATTTACAGTTGATATAAAGCAAAACTTCCTAATAATGAGAGCTATCCAAAGTATAGTGGACCATCTGAAAAGGTAGTCTGTTCCTACACTTCACCAGAGGTCTTCAAGGAAAGATTAAATAATCTCTTATTAGGACTGAATTTAGATGATCTCTAAGGTGTCTTCGAACTTTTAGATTCTGTAATAGACTGAAAACTGCATTATGTTTTTTTGTTTTCTGAAATGAAAACAGAATTGCACCACACATGGTCTTTCTTAGTGTCTAGGAGATGAATAAATGAAGAGTGGTTCCTTCTTTTCTGTAAAAATGAAAATAATTTTCAAACAAGATTCAGATGCTGATATAAAATGAACTAGATGGCTTCTGAAAAACATTCCAGCTCTAGACTCCTATGAATTTTTAAGTGCCTTCCTCAGCCTCAGATACACATATGAACAATATTAAATCTGTATTCACAGTCCTTTGAAGTTCTGATGAACTCTCCCAGTTTTGTATCTGCCTTCCTTTCTTTTATATTACTTTAGCTTATTGTTAAATCTTCAGATAAACTGCTTAAAATGTTATTTTCCTATTGGATTCTATGGGTTTTTCACTGAACAAAAGTGAAGTGGGACTTTAATTCATTATGTTTCCCTCCAAACCAATCCTTCCCTTAAAATTCCCTATTTCTGTTGATGGCCCTACTACCATACCAGTTACTCATCCTTGACTACTCTTCTTCCTCAAGCCCAACAACCTATCAGTTGTCAAGTCTTTTTAAATTCAATCTCCCTAACATCTCTCACATTTTTTACCTTCTTTCCATTCATAACACCTTTATTTCAAATTTTTGTCATCTCTCACTTAAGATTACTGGAGAGACCCCCTAATTGGCTCCACTCCACTCCCCAATACCCTATTCTAGACTTGGCCTTATCAAAAATTAGGGAGCATCCCGAGAAAATGGAGTAGTTTTATCTCATCACATCACTATCAGAGTTTGTCTAAGCATAATGGACTTTGAAGACCACATTTTTGTAAGGTTCCAGTAAACTATTATTGATACTAATGCAGTGAGCCTTTCCATGACTACTTTTTAAATTAGAGCCCTACTCTACCCATGTTCCATAAAGATTAATAGTATTTTCTTTCAATGACCCTCAGTTAACCTGCAAAAGAGAAAAAAGCATGTACTCACCAATCTATCTCTGTCATTTTGCAGTGAAGACATTGCTTTCTTTAAGCTCTGTATTTCAGATGAACTGGTAAAGTTTTGGGATGATGACCACTGCTTCTTTTCTTCTGACTTTCGCATTTTGTTCATTTCACTCAAGAGATGGTCTCTTTCAGCCTGTAAACTGGCCATGGCTTTAGAAAAGGACTGTATTTGGCTGGAGGAACCCTCCAACTGGGAGGACAAGTGAAATAATTCCTCATCTTTAGATCTGAGCTGTTGGTTAAGCTTTTCAAGATGAGATAGTGAGCTATCATCTTCAGCATGGCTCTCTAGAGAAGCAACTTTAGAAACAAGATCATCTCTCTCTCTACTCAACAGCATCTGCTCCTCTCTCAGTTGAGTCATCTCTTTCTTTAAAGCACCTATATGACACTGCTGCTCCTCAAGGCAGGCAGTGTGCTTCTTTTTTAGTTCTTGTAACTTTTCATTAGCATTATCTCGACTATCTTGCAAGGAACTCATAGACTTCCCAAAAGCCTGAATCTGAGCTTTGAGGTCTTTATTTTCTTCAGTGACCTTCAGTAGTCTTTGTTCCATCTCCACCAAATCACCTGCCAGCTCAGCTACCCTCTCTTCAGCTGTTTCGGTTTCATTGCGCATTATCCCTGCATCATGACGCAGATGCTTCAATTCTTTCTTTAGCTTTTCTTCAATTTCTCCCACCTTCTTAGCTGCCTCCTTTTGTACCCGTACTAATTCTTCCTCTAGTTCTGTGACTTTCTTCTGAGAGAGGGAGAGAGTAATGCCTAACCTCTGCACCTCTTCTTCCCCACCTTTCAACTGTGCTTGAAAATCTTCTAAAGATGCCCCTTCCTGCAAAGTTGTCACCTGGCATTTTAGCTGTGAGACTGAAGTTTGCAGGCTCTCAATTTCCTCAGTCAAGATTTGTTTTTCCTCCTCTAGAGCATCAGAAGACCTTTTTAGATCTTCCCTTGATGCTTCAGACACTTTTAGCTTTCTTTCTAATTTGATCTTTTCATTTTCTAGTTCTTGGCTCCGCTGAAGCCGAATTTCAAGAAGCTGCCTCTGCTGATAGTCCTTTGTTATCCTCTGGTGCTGTTCTACAGTTAACTTGGCATTTTCAGAATTGAGATCATCCATCTGGCCCCGAAGGCATCGGATTTCTTCCTTTAGCTTATTGTTCTCAGCAGCAGCCTCTTGAATGAGCTGGTCTTTCTCCAAGATCACTGAGAGATGCCGCTCTTCTAGCTGTCTGTAGTCTCCTAGAATGCGATCTCGGTCATCCTGGAGAGAAGACATAGATTTAGTGAAGGAATCCAACTGAGCCTTCTGCTGTTTGCTGTCTTTTTTGATAGTTTTCATTGTTTCCATGAGCTGACTGGTTTTGTCTACAGCTTTCTTTTTCTCATCTTCTAAGGCAGCATTCTCCTCTTCCTTCTGGACCAGTTGGCTTTCCAACTCTTTAACTTCTTTGCCATGTTGTTGTTGCAATTCAGAGATAGCTAACAAGACGGCCTCCTCTTTAGCAGAAAGGAGAGTGATAATCTTTTGATCTTTAGTGCTAATTTCTTCATGCAGTCTACTGGTCAGGTCTCTAGAGGCTTGCAGATCAGCCTCTAAGTGTTCACAGTTGAGCTTGGAATTCTGGAGGTCAGTCTCCTGTTGCTTTACAATTCCCTCCAATTTTTCCTTGGTTTCCTTACATTTTGCAAAAGAATTATTTGCTTCCGTCAACTGGTCTCTCAGAGACTTAACTTCTGCATCCAATTTAGCTAACTCATTCTGAGAACTACAATACATCTGTTTAGATTCTTCTAGCTGAGACATGAGTCCTTTATTTTCTCCCTGCAGGTCTTCAGAAATCTTCTGTTGAAACTGGACCTCTGTTTGGGCTTTGGACTCCCAGGTCTGTTTGTCATGCTCAAGTCTGAGAATAAAAAGAAAATGACTAATCTCAAAGCACCATATTTTCAAGATCCCAAGATTTCTTCACAACCTGATGCCTTCTTGCCTTACCAGACTTCTTATACTTTACTCCCCTCTATATACTGTACAATCTAGCTAAAATGGTCTTTTTGCTGTTCCTCACATTCCTTACCTTTATACTAACTGTCTCTCATGCCTACAATGCACTCTCTAGATATATTAGGTGCTAAGAGTAATGAGAAATCTCAGGTTTCTATTTCTGCTACCTACCAACATCTATTAAACAGGTCTTTATTTTTCAGAAAAACAACCTGTGGCCAAATATATACATACATATACATGTGTGTGCATGTGTTTGTGTGTGGAGAGAAAAGTGAGCAAGCTCAAGGAAGGGATGCATTCTATGAGCATCATTCTTTGGTGTGCAGATTAAGCTCTTAACCCCAAACCAAACCTATGCTTCCAGAAAACAATAAAGGTTATTATACCCGCCAATGGTTTTACATGATAAGTGCTTGTTAAATCTATAACCAGTATCTGGTATTGATTTTTTTTGGGAGTGGGGAACACAGAATGTTAATTCTTAAGGTAAACAAGAACCTTTAAGAAACAATAAAGGAAAGCTAGCATGATATTGGAAAGAAATGGGCCAAGGACTTAGAAGATAAAACTAAAAAAGAAGATAAAAACTTTTAGAAAAAGAAAAAAACTTAGAAGATAAAACCAAACAAAATATAGATTTTAATTGGAGAGAAATCCTGCTAAAGCAAGACATAGGTCACATGCCATATCTGTACTGTTGCTATTTGTGTTGCTCTGCCAAAAAGCTAGGACAAGTAGAGACCTGGAGAGGAAGCTGTTCTGTAGAGGCTTGTCACCACCATAATGGGGGTGGGAGAGTATCATTATGCCAGGTTCACAGTGCAGCTTTTTCTCTCACCTTAGATAAGGCAGTTAAGGACAGAGGCCCTATAGAGCACTGGAAGAAAACTCAAGGGCTTGTCTCTTGATTGCTCCCCAGAGGACCAACTTAATGCCAACATTGCTCCTGCTCATTTATATATTCTTCTTCTCCATCTAAAAATTATAGGCCAAAAGGAAGAAGATAAAAGGCACCCTCTGTGGTACTTTTACAATTCAAGGACAATTTTGGGACTAGCTAAATGTCAGCTTTGGGCAACATCTTCCTCTGGATTTCATTTAGTGGCATGTTTTTCCTGTTTAGTCAGTGGAAAAGATGGAGTACTTTTTTCCCAACCGCAAAATAAACAGCTGTTCCACTTAAAATTTCCCTGACCAAATCTGTACTTTTATCAATATTTGTACTGCTTAATATTTATCTCTGATGGTTCATCTATAAATGGATATCAGATCGTTCTTCTAAATGTTCTATATACAATTAGCACACCTAAGATGTCAGTATATTTATCTCACACATAACTGTTCTAGCGAACTTTTCCAAACATGACACCCTCCTAAGTTCGTAACATTCTTCCCATTTTGCTCTGGCTAAGGTAAAGTTTGGCACTTGTTTGTCTTTTGGTTTTATTCTCCCAGGCTTTGGAGTGTAAGCTTCTTGAGGGCAAAAAATCATTGCTAACACTAACTCTCACAGAGCCTATGGCCACACAGCAGATGCTTAATCTTGCAAATTCATAGATTAGTTTAAAATTTTTAAAGGGAGGGAAATACAAGAACACAAAGTGGCATTTAAAGGGTTTTAAAGGAAATAAAAATTATATAAATAAGGAGAAAGTCCTTTGCATAAAAGTAAAGATTACTGGAAGTTATAATAGATTTACCTGGATATATTAATTTGCAGCTCCTCCATATGGATGGACATCTGCCTTAGGTGATCTTTTAAAACACTACAATTCTCTTCCTTAGCCCGTATTTCTTCTTCCTTTGTTTGAATAGCATCACTGAATTTTCTTTCCCATTTTTTAGCCTCTTCTATCACTCGATCTCGGTCATCCTGGAGAGAAGACATGCTTTTGGTAAAGGCTGCAAGCTGGGCCAAAGTGCTGTTTAGGTTTTCCTGCAGCTGCCTGACTTCTTGGTCTTTTTTGTCCAAGGTGACCTGAACTTCTCCAAAAGTCTCTTCCAAGTGGACCTTTTCTCTATGCAAAGCATCCAGCTTTTCTTGTATGTTCTTGACCTCCTTCATGTGCTTATCTTCTACTTGTTCCAGTTTTCTTTCAAGGTCTTCATCCTTTTGTTTCATTTGGCTTTTAACAAGTTCTTTATTTGACTGAAGTTCCTTTTTCACCTTAAGACTGTCTGCTAAGACCCTTGCTGCTTCGCTCTGAGTGTCATCGAGCAACACTTTGCAGTATTCCAGCTCTGCCTGGGCTTTCTTACGATCTTCTTCCACTTGGGTTAGGTTTTCTTTGACCATCTCCAATTCCTTCTGTGACTCATTTTGCACAAACTCCAGAGCCTTCACAGTTCTCTCTAGACCACTTATCTTCTCTTGATACCGGATGCAGTCCTTCTGCAACTGCTTTACCTCTTGTTGCTTCTCTTTCAACAATTCCTGAAGCTCTTTTGTGTGAGTTTTACTGCCCTGTCCTCCTTTCTGAGCACTCTGTAGCTTCTCCAAGTATTCCTTCCGGATCTCTGACTCAATTCTGTTCTTCTCTTTAACTGCCTGCAGCTTTTCTTCTTCCAGTTCACTCACACATTTTTGAAGATTCTGAATTTCAGATTCTAATAATTCATTTCTCATTTGGGCATCTGTGACATCTTGCTGATAATTGCCAATGCTTCCATTAAGTTCGGCTAACTGATTCATAAGTCTCTCTTCCAGATCATCCTTCTCTACCTCCACAGTTTCTTTCAACTTGGTAACTTTGACAAGTTCATCTTGGATTTTCTCATTTAACAGATTTATCTTGGTAACTTCTTCATGAAGAGTTTTCAGTTCACCATCCTTTGCTTCTAATTGGTTCAGTAAGGCATCTTTCTTGTCTTCTAAAGAACAGTCTACTTCTTCCCTCATCTTCTTCTCCTCCTCTAGTTCTTTAATTCTTTCTGCAAGCTGATCAATTTGCTGTATGTAGGTATTAATTTCATCATGTGAACTTATATTGTCATTTGCACTGACATCTGCCGTGGTATTGCCTTCCACTGGGATGGGTGCTGAATATTCTGAATTTGCACTTGTCCTCAGACAGACTTGCTCTTCAACCTCAACTAGCACAGGTTCAGGTACAGCTACAGACACAGCTTGCCGTGCCACTTCTATACTATCAATTTGGATCTCATGCTTCTTAGAGTCTTCTATACTTTCTCTCAATTTGGATTCTGTTTCCTCCAACTGCTGCTTTAAGTTCTGAATTTCTTCACTTAAAGAGTTCTTCTCCGTCATTAATGTTTCAAACTCCTTAGAAAGAGATTCATACTTTAGCTTGGTATCCTCTCGTTCCTCCTTTACACTAGGGCTGGAAAGAAGCATTTCCGCAGGTTCTTTGGATTCAGTGCCTACTGGATGGACCTCCGCTCTAAGGCGGTCATTCTCTTCTTCCAGCTCAAGGATTTTCTGCTGTTTGGATTTTGCAAATTTCCTCATCTTCTCTTTCATTTCTTCCATTTCCTGCTCTGTTTCGTGAAGTTGCTTTTCTGTGTCTTTCTTCTTTGCTTCTGTGTTTTTTAATTTGCCATACAGTTCTTGTTTCTCTTGTCTCACAGTTTCCACAACATGTTGAATACGTTCTGCCTCATTACTGACATTCTCATAAGACTGAAGAAGAATTTCATACTCTTTTTGCAGTTCTTTGTGCTTTTCCTGCCACTCAGTGTTTTCAGCAACATAGGTACATTTTAAAGATTCAATTTCCTTCACTAGCTTCTCCTTGTCTTCTGTAAGACCTTCTAAAGCTAACTTCAGACTTTCACAAGAGCTACTGAGATTCTGACTTTCCAATAAGGACCTGTCCACTTCTGCAATAAGTCTCTCTTTCTCTTCCTGAAGAACAGTCACTCTATCTAATAACACATCCCTTTCTTTACAGTGAGCAGAAATTTGGCTCTCTTTATCTGCAAGTGTCTTTGTGAGAGTTTCAGTATTATTTTTGGCCAAGGACAACTCTTCTTTAAGACATTTGTTTTCTTTCAAGATCTCTTTTCTGGAGATAAGTGCAGCTTGGAGTTTCCTCTGAATTTGCTGCTTAGATTTAACTGCTTCTTCCACCTCTTCTGGTTTCCGCTGAACTTCTGAAAACTTAATCTGCAACTGTTTAATTTTTTCTTCATGTTCTTCGGCTTGCATTTCCAATTGTGCATGCAAAGCCCTAATCAAGTCCTCTTTTTCTATAATCTCTGTCTGCACTTTAACAAGGATCTCATCTTTTTCTCTTACTTGTACATGAAGGACATTGACTTCCTCATCTTTTTTGTTCATGAGTCTTTTCAATTCTTCTACTTCAGGTTGTAATTCCCTAAAATGTTCTAATTTTGTGATTTCCACTTGACTGTTTTCCAATTCTTGTTTCATACTGGTTACCTGAGCTTCAGCCTCATGAGCAGCTTCTTTAAGACCATCTGCCTCTAAAAGCAGCTTTGCTATCTGTTCTTGTAACTTAACTGCCTCTTCTAATTTTTGAGAAAGGTCATTTATGGTAGAACTGACTGTGAATTCTAGCTCTTCTTTCTGGATCTGTAGCTCTTTCAGCTGAGCTCTAAGCAGTTCTACTGAACTGTCCTCTTCCTGCAGGTCATTTCTGCCTCCTGAATGCTCTACCCAATCTTGGTGCCAGCCAGATTCTGAAGTCATTTGTGGAGGCCACTGCTCTTTGGCTTTGGAAGCAGGTTCAATCAAACTCTGAGAAGGTATGTCTAATTCCTGTGTATTATCCAGAATTAAGCCACTGTCTACAGACTCTCTTACTCGTATTTCGAGTTCCCGTAGCTGGTCTCGTATGCTCTCATTCTCCTTGCTCTGTTCATCAAAACGTTCCTGTAAGAGATTATAATCATCTTTCTGCTGTTTTAGCTGCTCCCTGTGGTGTCTCTCTTTCTCCTGTGCTTTTTTTATAGTCACTTTGCGGGAAGCTAGCACTTCTTTTAATTTCTTTTGAAGTTGCTCTTTCTCTTGTTCAAGATTCAAAATTCTATCTTCTAGTTCTAGTTTCCAGTGTTCTCCACTTTCTGCACCAGCTGTAATTACTACTGTCTCTTTTATGGGTGTTGCTGAGTCTCCATCTCCAGAGTCCTTGTTAGAAGTGGTTAATTTTTGGATGACTGTCTGGTTTTCAGTTATTTCAGCTTCAAGCCTATCTATGAGATTTAATTTATCCTGCAAGCTCTGTGTCATCTCATTGAGCAATGCCTGTAGCTGTTCTTCAGTTGCTACCTTCTCTTCCAAATCTCTCTTTACATTCTGTAGCTCTAGCTCTCTCTCAGTTATCTTCTGATTTAAAGATATTTCAGTTTCCCGACTTTCAGAAATAACAGATCCTTCTGTATTTTTTTCCCCATCTTTACCTTCCTGAGTTGCTGCCATACCATCTCCCTCACAGAAGAGGGTCTTTTCTTTAGACTCATTTTTCACTTCTGCCAATTCTTCCTCCAGCTGAGTGACTTTCTTCATTAGTTCCTTCCGGCTAACAAAGACGGCATACAGCTTTCTCTTCATGTGGTCACTTTCTTTCGTCAGAAGATTCAATTCACTCTCAAGTTCTTCATTCTTTATTAGTAAAGCTGAAACTACTTTATTGTCCTGATCATGTTGTAAACCTGAACATTCTTCCTCTTTCTCTTCTGTTTCCTCCTCCTTCTTTTTGTCTTCAGGAATGGACAGTAAACTAAGCTTTTCACTGAGTGCTTTGACTTCAGCCCCAAGAGAAAACTTCTCTTCATTGAGCTGGACCATTTTCTCAGACATACATACACTGATCTCAGTCACCTGTTGATCCTTCTCTTCAACGGCTTGTTGAAGGGCCTCTATGACTCTGGTTTTCTCTAACAAAAGTTCATTTATTCTTGCTGTCTCAAGTTCCTTCTGGGAGAGGGTCTGGGAAAGTTCTTCCATCTTGTTTGAAGTATTCTTTATATGTTCCTCCAAATCAAACATTTCACCTTCTTTCTTTTGCAGCTCACTTTTCAGATTTCTGAGTAGTGTGCTCTGGTCAGAAAGCTGGAGATGTACTTCATCCAATTTCTTCTGCAAAGTTTCAATTTTCAAATCCTTTGATTTTGATTCTGTGCTGAGACTCTGGATTTCTTCAGTTAGCAGGCTTTCCTGGATGCTTTTATCTTTGTAGTCAGATATTCTTTGTTTTTCTGCCTCTACAAGGTTTTCTTCAAGTTGCTTTATTTGTGCCTTTAGCTCTGCAATGATGCAAAGCTCTTTTACCTGAACCAAAAGTTGCTCTCTCTCATCACACAGAGCACTGAGTGTACTCTTATTCTTTTCCTCATTTTTCTTAAAGTCCTCTACTAGCTGGGTTAGCTTACTAATTTCCTCAGCTTTCTCCCCTAAATTTTTCTCATATGATTCCTCTGCTTTCTGAAGACTTGACTCAAGTTCCAATATTTGTCCTTCTAGTCTTTTCAATTCATCTTGCTGAAACAAAATGAGATTTTGAGCTAAAGAAAGAGAGTCTTTTCCAGTCTCTTCTGTTGACTCCATTTCCACTTCAGTGTTTGCAATGTGAACTACAGGTATCTGTGGTGGTGTGCTGCTGTGATTCTGAGATGTAGAGCTTTCTGGACCTTTCACATCAAAAACAATAGGGCTGCATGCTTCACTTCGCATTAAAGGAAAGCTCTGTCCTGTGCCTTCGTGTATCATTCCTTCACCTTCTGCTTGCTTGATTTCCCCTTGTTCAGATGTCTCTGAAATCAAGTTACTATTGGGCTTTGTGATCTGGAGCTGCCCTTTAAGTAATGCAATTTCCTCTTGGGCTTCTTTCATTTCCAATAATAAAACTGACAACTTATGTTTCTGTGAAACAATGATCTCCAAGTTGTCTTCCTGTCTACTTTCCTCAGTACATTTGTTGGTACTGCTTTTGGTGATTTCATCAATGGTGATCTGTAGCCAAAGAGAAAAAAGAAAAAGGAGTGAAAATGTCAGCATTATAAGGCAACAGAAAGACTGAATTATTTGCTTCCTTATCAACACAGAGATTAGAGTGATTATCACTCTAAAATTATCCTTGAAAAAAGATAGGTTGGAGGTATTAGCTCAAAGAGTTGTGAATGTAGAGGGTGTTCTAAATCCAACTGACATTCTAGATTTAGATAAAACAACACCAACACCCAAATTCCCTCTCTACAAGAGAGAAGACATTAAGGCACCATGCTTTTATATAAGAGTTTTCAAGAAAAATAACCATAATGCCAAAACATCCTCTTTTAATACTAAATCTTTCTAGCCAGCCCTCAGAGTCTAAGCACAACTCAAATACTAGAAATGTGGGATCAAAAAAAATGATTAAGGCAACATGGCATAGTGGAAAGCTCTATGGATCTGAACACACAGAACCCAAGTTCAAGGCCTGACTCTGCCATTTATGAGCTGTGTGATTTGGGCTAAGTGTCTTAACCTCTCTATGTCTACTACCGTGTTTCCCCAATAATAAGACTTATCCTGAAAATAAGCCCTCCCCTTACTGTGTAAGATTCCTCTAAAATAAGTCCTCCCCCGAAAATAAGCCCTAATGAGATTGTTACTGTAGTGAAGGTGATCCCCTGCGCTACACGCTACATTATGGTACCCTCTGTATGCACCGTTCCCCCCCCACCCCGTGAAACACACGCCACGCTCCGAGCTGCATACAATCAGAGCTGCAGCAGTGAGCGCGTCATCCTGTTCTTCCCCAGTGATTTGCTTATTGAATAAAGGTACATTTTTTTGTTCACATTTACCTCTTTATTAAAATTGCTGTCAATGTTCATTAAAATAAGCCCTCCCCTGAAAATAAGCCCTCTGGTGTTTTTCTGTCCAAAAAAATTAATAAGACAGTGTCTTATTATCAGGGAAACACGGTAAGTTTCCTTATCGGCAAAATGAGAGAGTTGGGCTAGATGACCTCTCAAGTCCCTTCCAGATCTAAAACTATGATACTGTGATTACAGATACAGCTTGCCTTTCTAATAGGCATAGAGATATAGAACTGTCCTTAGAAAAGAGTGAAAAAAACTAATGACAGGATGAGCTATTTCAGAATAAAGGAAAGATTCAAGATATCTAGATACAAATGTAAATAAAGTATAAATCATACTATCTATGTCTCCTATAAACATTCAGATTTAAAGTCAACTTGGAAAGATAATGCAATGGTACGATATAAAGACTGCTTGCCTGAGAATCACAGAACTTGGTTCAGACCCTAGTTCTTACTCTTACTACCCATGTGACCCTGGGCAAGTGACTTATCCTCACTGAGCCTCAGGTTCTTTATCTGTAAAATGGGGTGAAGGGGAGGTTGGACCAAGATAACCTCTAGGGTCTCTTCCAGCTATAAACCTATATGATCTTTCCCTTTACATTCTTTTTTTTTTCTAAATTTTGAGAGTTTAGTCATTTACCTGTTCTGTCACTTCTCCACCAATCATCTCATATCCACGCTGAGCCTCTAGGAGAGTAAGCTGAGAGTGTAGTCTTTCTGAAATGATGACAGAACATAGTTTTAGCTTCCAAGAAAAATATAAAATCCCAGTCATCTATACTTTCACGGAACAATCTTAGTCATTCCAGGAAAGTGAGACTAGAGTTTTAATAATGATGCAAGTTGGGAAACCTTGTGACAGACTTAAAATTAAGAATGTAGCATACATTTTCTGACACAGACAACATGGAAATCTGTTTTGCTTGATTGTGCATATTTATTACAATGTTTTTTTTTCTTTCTTTTTCAATTTTTGGGAGGAATCAGGAGGAAAAGAGGGGATAGTGATAGGGTTGCAAAAAAGTAAAAAAAAAAAGAAAAGTAGAAAAGAAAGATCATTAAAACATTTCTTGAAGTGCACATAAGAGAACAAAAGGAAGGCCAGGAAGATACACAGGAAAATAGGACAACTCTGAAAATTATAGGTTGAATTTATTATGTGTAGAAAAAAAAAACAAGCACTTCATAATAAAGAGATTTCCACTTTTATGTACAATACTCTTTTCTATTCTACTTTGTATAAATGGAAATGCTTATTTATTTGGTATTACACTGAAAATTTTTTAAATGTTAAAGATGATGGGGGGAGGTACAAAATCTCAAAAGAACTGAGCTAAAACTCAAAGAAAAAATACTTTCAAGAGATTGGAATGTGAAGGACCTAAGATAGTTTGGAAAACAAAGGGGAAAAAAAGACTAATTTTTTCTTTAAAAGAAATGTTAGTCTGGGTAATGAACTTCCTTCAAAATATACTCTGGAATCCAGTCACCACCATAATAGTAACAGGTGGGGAACAAAGAAGTAGGAAATAAACAGCCCAAGTGCAACATGGGTTTGGACCAAAAGTACAACAATGATGTTCTTTTTGTGAAAAACAAAATGTTTCCCAAACCTACAGATGTTATCAATGTCTTCTTACTCTCTGAAGCTTCTTTGAGAAGCTCAGATTCCATGAGTTAGTAGGATGACAGCTTTATATTATCTTAAATCTTAAATTGGGACCTGTGACCTCGTTTGTAAATACTTTGATAAGGGTATTTCTTTTTTTTTTTTTAAATGCTTTATTAACTTCTGATTTACATCATTCACTTCCACCATATTTTGAGTTACAAATTTCATCCCCGTTTTTCCCCTGTCCACCCTCCCCCCCAAATAGCAGTCCCACAGGATATACCCTCCTCCAATCTGCTCTCTCCCATATTTTCTCCCATACCCCTTTCGACTTTTCCAGTGGATCTCTATGCCCCAGTGCCTGTATATCTTATTTCCCAATTACATGTAAAATAGTCTTGATAATAGCATACACACACACACACACTTGAATATTTGATTTTAAAACTTTAATTCCAGATTCATTCCCTTACTCCCTTGTCACCCACCCTTACTGGGAAGATAAGCAGTTCAGTATAGGATGTACATATGTAGCTAATGCAAAACAATTAACATTGTAGATATATTGTAAAAGACTGACTATATTTCCCTCCCTCCTATCCCAACTCCAACTTGCTCTATTCTCTACTTTGATCGTGTCCCTTTTCAAAAGTGGGTGCTTCCAACTTCCCTCCCCCCTAGCCTGCCCTACCTTCCATCATCCCCCCTCTCATCCCCTTTCCACCCCCTACTCTCCTGTAGGGTTAGATACCCTATTTAGTGTGTATTTCATTCCCTCCTCAAGCCAAATTCAATGGGAATAAGGTTGACCAAGTCCCTTTTGCCTTCCTATTCTTCCCTTCCATTGTAACCATTTCCTCTTGCCTCTTCTGCATGAGATAGTTTATCCCATTCTGTCTCTCCCAATCTCCTCTCATTATATTCCTCTTTCAACTCTTAATTTCACCTTTTAAGTATCATCCCTTCCTGTTAAACTGGTGCTGTGCCCTCTATCTATGTATACCTATAAACATATATACACACATTCACATATGCCCATATATCCTCATATATAGACATACATACACACACACATTTCTATTCCATTCAACTACTGAGAAAAGTTTCATAAGTTACAATTATTGTTTTTCCATGGAGGAATGTAAATAGTTCCACTTTGATAAGTTCCTTATGATTTCTTCTTCCTGTTTACTTTCTCATGCTTCTATTGCTTCTTGCATCTGAACGTCAAATTTTCTATTCAACTCTGGTTTTTTCATCAAGAATGCTTGAAAGTCCTCTATTCCACTGAATGACCATATTTTCCCCTGGAACATGATACTCAGTTTTGCTGGGTAGGTGACTCTTGGTTTTAATCCCAGCTCCTTTGACCTCCAGAATATCATATTCCAAGCCCTTCGATCCCTCAGTGTAGAAGCTGCCAGATGCTGGGTTATCCTGATTGTGTTTCCACAATATTCAAATTGTTTCTTCCTGGTTGCTTGTAATATTCTCTCCTTAATCTGGGAATTCCAGAGCCTGGCTATAATATTCCTAGGAGTTTTCTTTTTGGGATCTTTTTCAGCAGGTGATGGATGGATTCTTTCAACCTCTGTTTTGCCCTCTGATTCTAAAACATCAGGGCAGTTTTCTTTGAGAACTTCCTGGAGGATGATTTCTAGGTTCTTACTTTGATCATGGCTTTCAGGTAGTCCAATAATCTTTAAATTATCTCTCCTGGATCTATTTTCCAGGTCAGTGGTTTTTCCCATGAGATATTTCACATTGCCTTCTATTCTTTCTTCTGTTTGGATCAGTTTAACAGCATCTTGATTTCTCATGAAGTCATTAAGCTTCCATTTGCTCCAGTCTAATTCTGAAGCAATGATTCTCCTCATTGAGCTTTTGAGATTCTTTTTCCATCTGGCAAATTCGACTTTTTAAGGCATTCTTCTCACTGCCTTTTTTGAGCCTCTTTTGCCATTTGAGTCACTCTGTTTTTTAAAGTGTTATTTTCCTCAGTCAGGCTGTTGACTCTCATTTCATAATTTTCTTGCATTGTTCTCATTTCTCTTCCCAATTTTTCCTCCACTTCTCTTATCTGCTTCTTAAGGTCCTCTATGGCTGTAACCAGCTCATATTTTCCTTTGAAGCTTTTGGTGCAGGAGTTCTGACTTCACTGTCTTCCTCCTGTTCCCTGCTTTGTTCCTTCTTGTCCCCAAAATAGGAGTGTAATGTTGGAATCTTCTGTCTGCTTTGTTTCCTTTGCCTGGTCATGTCGCCCCTCAGTCACTTGACCCCTGGGCTTTTTGCCACAGTAGGACTCTGCCACCAGACAGGGGAGCTTGCGTCCCAAACGCTGGGGTTTTCTCAGTTGCTGGAGGTATTAGATGGGTACCCTCTCTGAGGTCTCCACACGCTCTGGCAAGCTAGACATACACCCCAGGACCTCCCCTAGACTGCAATCCAGATCCAAGCAGGTTAAAACAAGAGCGATTACCCCTCAGACTGGTGCTTGGTCCTCCTACACTCTGCAGGCCAGGAGCTGAAGCTGCCATGCGGCGCTGGCTGGCTGTGCTGGCGCCTCAGCAGGCTTCTTGCCCTGGGGGCAAAAGCCATGCACTCCCACTTACTGGTCCCAAAGTACAGACTGCACTGACCTCTCACTTTGTCCTTCCCATCTGTGAGTTGATAGAATCTGGAAAGCACCACAGCTGCTGCTGATCTGGAGTCCCTCCGGCCTCAGCTGGTCAGGCCCACCCTGGGGCTAAAGCCTCGGCTCCCAGATCACTGTGCTGGCTGATTCCTGCCGGCCTGCTGGGCTGTCCTCAGCAGAAGGTTAGCTTCTCTGGGTCACTTTGTGGGTTCTGCAGCTCCAAAGTTTTTTCAGAGTCCCCTTTTTACATGGATTGGGGAAGGTGGAAACAGGAGCAGCAGAAAGGTCCTGCTTCTACCCCACTATCTTGGCTCCTCCCCAGATAAGGATATTTCAATATAATTGGTTTCCTTCTAGTTGGCCTCTCTGCCTCAAGTCACTCCCCACCCCAATTCATCTACCACTCAGCTGGTGAAAGTGATGGTCCTAAAGCACATTTCTTAGTATGTCACTCCCTATTCAATAAACTTCAGTGGCTCCCAGTTGTCTCCAAGATCAACTATAAAATACTCCATCTGGGTTTTAAAGTCCTTCATAATCTGGTCCTTCCTACCTTTCCAGTCTTCTTATACCTTACTCTCTTCTATGTACTCTGCAATCTAGTAACACTGGCCTCACTATTCCTAAAATGAGACACTCCATCTCCTGATTCCATTTTCACTGGTTGTTCCTTGCAAACCCCCCTCAACCCCCCAGCCCCATCTTTCCTTGTCTTTGCCTCTTGACTTCCCTGGTCTCCTTAAAGTCCCAGTTAAAATTCCTTTTTCTACAAGCAGTCTTTCTTGGTCCTTCCTAAGGTACTCACGTACCTTCCTTCTGAGATTAAGTTTGCATGTTGTTAGACTGTGAACTCCTAAAGGGAAGAGACAAGTTTTACCCTTTCCCCCCCTTTTTCTGTATCCCTAGTTCCTTATTACAGTGCCTAGTACAGCATAAACACTTAAGAAATGCTTGTTGACTTGGCTTGTCTACTTAGACAAACTATTATCTTTTTCAACTACATCACACTGCCAACCTTAGGTAAAATCTTATATCCTCAGAGAAGAGAAACTTAACCTCCTTAGATAAAAGTCCTTGATTGTCACGGTGAACATGGAGTCCTGATTCACACTGAAACAGGTACCTTGGAATAACATTAGAACTAGAACTTAGGAGAACTGAATTCTAGTCCTAGCTCTGCTTCTAACTACTCTTATCACTGCAGATAGGTTACTTAATCATTCAGAGTCTCAGTTTTCTCATCTTAAAACTGAGAAACTTTTAGGTCTCTTGTAAGTCACCTATTACAGGATATAGCCTTCATTCTACAAATAGTCAACAGCTATAACAACATCCATACTCTTCTGGACAAGAAACCACAGAAAAGATTTTTAGTTAGTATGCAAAAACATCATACATACCATTCTCAATTTTCAGCTCTTCAAGTTCCACGGTAGAGAGAAGCAAAGTGCATTTTTCCTCTTCGAGTTCTGCTACTCTCTTCTGCAAAGAGGCAATGTTCTCTTCTAAGTCTACCTGAAATGCAGAAAAAGGGCAGATGAGACATGTTCTGACTCACATTCTCAAAGAGGTGAGGGAAAACTCTCAAACTAATGCCCAAATATTCTCTAGCATTTATATTTAGTTTTCTTCTATACCTCTTTCACTGTAAAATTTTAAAAACAGGAAATAACCCTGTTTTCCCTGCACTAACTCAAAGGTTAGTCTGCCATTTACAGGCAGAGAAAGAATCTCAATGATCTTTGAGGGGAAGTGGAAGCTTAAGCTTAATTAGACTCAGAATGTCAAATCTATACTAGAGTTTCAAGGTTAAACTACAAAGGCATTCATCCAAAATCATCTGTATGGGCAAAAATATCTAACTTAGGATTCCTTGCCACAAGGGCCAGTAGTAATGGGAAATTTGCTTACAACCCTCACAAAATAAAGGGACCTCCCTGGGATAAGTAAGGGGTTAAATAGAAATTCCAAAAGAAGAATGACTGCAAAATAATATATATCCTTGGGGCGGCCAGGTAGCACAGCAAGTAAGAGCACCGGCTCCAGTGTTGAGAAGACCTGGAGATCGAATCCCGGGCTCAGACACTCAGCACCACACCCAGAAATAACTGGCTGTGTAACCCTGAGCAAGTTACTTAACCCCGATTGCTTAAAAATATAAAAAAATATATATATATATATCCTCAATGAAGAGAGGGAGGAATGCTATTCTTAACTCTAAGCTTAAAAATCCTACTTACCACCTAAAACTGGGGATGTTGCATCTTATAATTTTATTTATGCACAGAAATATTTACTTTTCTTAATTAACTGCAAGTATTTAATTCTTTTTCATTTTGTGTCCCTGAAGTTTGTCTTTAGCATATGAATTACTTCATTACTTGTCATAGAATTGTATCATTTTGCAACTGGAAAGGGTTTGGGAGAGGATCCAATCCAAATTTGTCATTCTACAGATAAGGAACATTATGGCTTGGGGAGGTTGAAGGATTTTTTCAAAGTCAGATAGCTAGTTTAAGACATAACTAGGGCTCAAACCCAGGTCTAACTCTTCTTAGTTATGCTGCTGTTGCTATTTTCCTAAATTAACAAGGTCTGTTTGGCAATGATGGCCTGTCATCCTCCAGTACTTACTGTCTGTACCAGAGGCATCAAACTGGCAGCCAGCAAAATTCCAGTGTGTAGCCCAAAACAGATTAAAATGTAATAAGTGAAAACATAACATATAACATAAACAATGTTAACTTTTGGTTTTCCAAGTTAATATGTAGCTCGCAGAAATATGTTTGTATTTGAGTTTGACACCACTGGTCTTTATGATTCATTGGGCTCTCACCTTGTTTTCCTAGTAAACTTATTCATGCATGTACATTATTTGTCTAAACACATTATTAGCTCCTTAAGGAGATGGACTATTATTTTACAACTTGGTATTTCCTAAAATTCCTAGCTTAATGTTATGTACATTAGGGGGCAGCTAGGTGGCACAGTGAATAGAGCACTGGCCCTGGAGTCAGGAGGGCCCGAGTTCAAATCCGACCTCAGACACTTAACACTTACTAGCAGTCACTTACCTTGCGCAAGTCACTTAACCTCAATTGCCCTCCAAAAACAAAACAAAAAAAAAATGTTTTGTACATTATACCTGATACTTTTTGAATTAAATCTATCAATGGTGAATCCTAATCCCATTAAAGATGCTATTACTGTCCTACCACCACTAATTTAGTATTATCTGGAAACCTAGTAAATATGCTTTGTTTGTCATCTATGTTTTTGATAAGAAATTCTAAATAGCCTTTGACCCAGGTAGGACTAACTTTTATGTAATATTTTTCTATATACTCTGCCAAGTAACTACTGTATTTATTAAAATATTATGTAAACTATACAGAACTATCACATGTTATTCATAAGCTTTTGGGTACAAATCTGTCCTATTCAAGTTATTAGTAACTAGTCTCTCTGCAATTATCTAGACATATCTTTAAGTACAAGGGATAAATATGTGTTGACAGATTCAAATACACTTCAATGGATCCATGAAAACTCTGATGCGAATATTCCTTCTAACAGTACAAATCACAACCTATACATACCTTACCTTGTGTGATTATTATACACATCCTCCCATAAATTATTTATGGAAAATCTACCCAAACTGCTAAAAGCTGGTCTTCCTCTAGGTCAGGCCTACATAACCTGCAGTCCCTGAGCAGCTTGTCACCCTGGGCCAAAGGATTTCCAGTAGCCTGAGAAAAATGTAGAGGAAAACATCCTTTGTATGTAGAGGAAATCCTTTGGTATGCTGCAAGTGGTTCTTGTAAGCAGCACACGGGCACAGGTTGTACAGGCCTGTTCTAGGTCTTTCAATTGGCTTTCCACCAAGTATGTCTTACTTTCAGGACATGAATGTCACCACTTCCATTTGTGACATATATCTCTGACATGTCATTTTTTTATACCATTTCTTGGGAGCAAGGCACAGTTGTTAATGCAATCTCTTAATGCTCATTATGCATCTCTGCCCTTTGTGCCAACTGCAATTTTGATTTTTCAGAGATTATTATACTCTATCACTTGCAAACATACGGCATCCCTGGAAGAATTGTTTTCGAGCAGGGAAGGCAAGGCAATTGGGATTAAGTGACTTGCCCAAGGTCAAACAGCTAGTAAGTGTGTCAAGTGTCTGAGGTCAGTCACATTTGAACTCAGGTCCTCCTGGATCCAGGGCTAGTGCTTTATTCATTGTGCCACCTAGCTGCCCCATCTGGAAAAAGTTTTTATTTCTGTTTTAGTTTTGGGGGTTTGGTATTTTGCTTTTTTTTCAGGGGGAAGGGTAGGCAATTGGGGTCAAGTGACTTGCCCAATGTCACATGGCTAGTAAGTGTTAAGTGTCTGAGGCAAGATTTGAACTTAGGTCCTCCTAAGGACTCCAGGGCTGGTGCTCTATTCACTGTGCCACCTAGCCACCCCTGGAAGAATTTTTTAAAAGATGGGTTTTAGGGGCGGGTAGGTGGTACAGTGAATAGAGCACCGGCCCTACAGTCAGGAGGACCTGAGTTCAAATCTGACCTCAGACCCTTAACACACAAAAAAACTAGCCGTGTGACCTTGGGCAAGTCGCTTAAACCCAATTGCCCTCTCCAAAAAATAATAATAATAATAATAACAAATAAAAGTGAAAAAAAAAAAGATGGGATTTGGTTTCAGAGAGGAGCTTGGAAATATTGAAAGCACCACACAAATTTCAAAAAACCATTTTGTCCACATTCTTTCTCCTCTTCTTGGCCCAGCTCACTGTCTATCTACAATAGCTGAGACTTATGCTTTCCTGGATCAACTAAAGGGGACATCCCTCCACCTGAATATCAGAGTTTGGACAATAGGAGGCATTCTTCATCCACTTAAGTTTTCCTCATAAAGACTGTTAGGCCAAACTCTTTTAAGTATTTGGATCTCATTATGAAAGTGTATTAGGATTTGGGGGCTTGGTACAATGAGAACAATCCTTAAAATCAGGGGAAACATTAAAGTAGGGAAATGTATGCTCCTCAAAGGAGTCTGCCACTATCATGAAAGTCCAAATGGAATAAAGATTCTTTACAGGGCCTGGAGTCTTCTAGATGTTCCTATTTGCAAATGACATACTGAAAATTTGGAGAATGCAAGGTCCTACTGTGTTTGTTGTTTGTTATTATTTTTAAAGCATTTGGTTATTTTCTGTTGCTTTTTTGGGCAATTATTATCATCTGTGACTTGTTTCATTTACTTGGTATCTTCCCCCACTTTTAGATACCTTGAAAATCACTCCCTCAATGCCCAATTGTGTTGCCACTAAAAAAAGATTTCCATTATGTATAAATGCTCTGGTCTAACTGTTCTACCTGTATCCTCTTCAGTGCCACTTCTCCCTCATTTAACCTATCAAGGGCAGAGATGTTAAAGAGTTTAAATGTGGTAGCTCTACTGACACTGATGAGGAAAATAGAGTTTTATCAACATGTTGACAGATAGGTTTCATCTGTCTGTTGTCTCACTTGCAGTTTCATTTATAAAAGCTCCTGTGATGATAAGGGTTAACACGATCTCATACCAAATTTTCAACAAACTCTGTTTCTCCTTTCAATGATTCTTGGTGCTTTCTTTACAAGGTAATTCTGCTCATAATTTTTCATCACCTTCCTCTACTGGTTTTGTAAATTTGTTTCTATTCTAAACCAAAGATGTCTTTGGCTGCCATATCTTTTCATTTGATTAAAATTTTAAGTGCTTACTGGATGAGGCAATTTCTGGGTTGTTTTGACTTTTGCATCATAGTAACTGCTTCACATTGTTTAAACTTCCATATGAAGTTCATAATAATTTCTTTTGCTTATTCCAGTTCCTATTTTTTATGGCTAATAGCTTGTTTGAATAGATGAGGCTGGAGCTGTTGTGATTGCAAATTATACCTTTTCATCTTTATACTTTCTTCTAATCTGCTATTGACTTTGATCTTTTCTTAGTTAAGCTAATTTAGAAATTAATCCCTCATTGATAACCAGTTATTTCCTGATAAGATACAGTAAATTTCATTTTTTGTGATGTTGTTCAGTGATTAGTTATATCCAGAATCTTCTACTTCCCTTCCTAAAAAAATTTTAATGACATACAGGGTACAACTTCTGCATAAGTTAAAAACATTTAGAACACATATCTTAAACTAGGTTTTGTGGACCTGTTTTTTGAAAAATATTTTGCTAACTATTTCAAATAACTGGGGATGTAACTGGTAAATAAATTTCAATTATCAACATGGTAATCTTTTTATTTATGTTCATCATGAGCATCACTAAGATATATGATCAAATATCCCATGAAACTATATACCACTAGGTACTAAAGATACAAAAGCACTAAGACATTCGAATTTTGTTACCTTGAGAGCCTGGCTAGTCTCATCTGGGCTGGAGGTCTGAGAGGCCATTTCTGATTTCTGTAACACTGGTTCCACCAGAGACTGGTTAATTTCTTTGGATTTTTGCTGGAGTTCATCTAAAAAAAATAAATATATCAAAACTGTATGTCACAGAACTGAATCGTTATGGGGAAACAATCTCCGTTAAAAAAAACTTGTAAAGAATTGCTAGCTTCTACTTAAGCTATGTTAGTGCAACTTCAAGATGTCAGTGACAATATTTCATTTTTAACTCTTTAAATGTTCTCTGAGATGCCTGAATAAAGCTTTTATAGTGAAACATAATCAAATTCAAGATCAAAATATCTTCCTCTTCCTTTCACCCATTTAAAAAATGGTGGCACCTTTTTTTTTGCTTTTTGGAGGGAGGAATGTAGGGCAATTGGGGTTAAGTGACTTGCCCAAGGTCATACAGCTAGTTGTGTGTTAAGTGTCTGAGGCTGGAATTGAATTCAGGTCCTCCTGACTCCAGGGCCAGTGCTCTATTTATTCACTGCACTACCAAGCCGCCCCTAATGTCTTTTGCTTACCTATCAGTTTTACACAGTAAGTCTCACCTCCTTATTCCCACAAAACAGTATCGATTAAAAATATGTTTAAATTCAAAACACATTTGTAATATGCAGTTCTCTGTTCAATGAAACTCCTATTCTTCTCTGGTTCAAATACTTTATAAAAGATGTGCTATGCTCTTTCCTGGAGTTTATGTGTCTTTTTCAACCCCTTTCCAAATATATATCTCTTTATAAAGTTCAGATCTCCAAGGAAACCTTTCTGAGTTATCTTTATATCAGCCAAGGACAACTCAGATTAACTCCAAGACTGACAAAATGCAATTTTGCACCCCAAGCCCTAAACCTAGATAGAAGCTATCCAAATTCTTTACTACACTTTATGAGTATCATACTTAACACAATGTAGTTGTCATTATTGTCTGGTATTATTATAACAACAATAATAAGCAATAAGTTGTAAACATAATTTCTTTTTTTTTTCTTTTTAAGCAATTGGAGTTAAGTAACTTGCTCAAGGTTACACAGCCAGGTGTTTCTGGGTGGGTGCTAAGTGTCTGAGCCCAGATTTGATTCCCCAGGTCATCCAACACTGGGGCCGGTGCTCTTACTCACTGTGCTACCTGGCCGCCCCTAAATATAATTTCTAATAGAAGCAGGAGATAGGAAACTAAGGATTTCTTTTGTAATTTAGGAAGGTCTTCCTTTTAAGCCTACTTTTGATTCAGTGGGTTTAAGCAGTTAATTAGGTGACCAACACTCTGAGAAATGCATTATAAAACCAAGCTGTTGCTGACCTTGTAGCTGTTGAATGGTCTGGGCTGATTGAATTGCCTGCTGACTGATATCCTGAAGAAGCTTTTCATTTTGAATCTTTAAGGCCTCACAAGCAGACTGTAGTTCTTTTTCACTCTTTTGAAGAAACAATATTTGAGAATCTTTCTCTTCTTCTGCTATTTTATGCTTCTGCTCCAAAGTACTACACTGAGATTCTAATTCAGCACGAATTTGGCCTGCCTGTTCTAACTGCTCCAAAAGATGATGCATTTCTTCTTGTAGGCTGTGCAAAGATTGTTTTCCTTCTGCCATTTCAAGCTCCATTTTTTCAATCAGACTCTTGGACTCCTGTCTCTCTGTTTCCAGTACAGTCTTCAACGTATTTTGCTCAGTTTCCAATTGCTGCAACTGTTCAGAGAGAACCTAAGAAAAAAAGAAAGACTCATAACAAAACCTCAAAAAATTTATAAAAGATATTGCACAGTAGGATTGCTTTGATCTAACACAAATTGATGGAGAAAAGAAGCCACAAAAGGTATAATATCAGACAGCAAGGTGGTATGGTAGCTAGAGCACTAGACTTGTAGTCAATAAGATCTGAGTTCAAATCCCACCTTGGATATCTACCAGCTGTGTAACCCTGGGTAAATTACTTAACCTCTCTCATCCATCAGTATCCATCTGAAAAGTACAGATAATAACAGCTGTAGCTCTGACCTCATAAAGATGTTTTAAAGCTCAAGTGAGATAATATATATAAAGTACTATGAAAACCTTAAAGATGTTATAGAAATGTTAGATATTATAAATCTAGGAAGCCAAAGAGGGAAGCTATTTAAAATGAAGAAGACATAAAGTGAAGTAACAGAAATTATCTGAAAGGAATGAAAGTGTACACAGTTTTCCCTTCCACATCTTGGGGGTTAGGGACACATTGCCCCTGCTATCTGGAAAATTCACATAAAATTTTTTGGTCCACCAAAACTGCTCTCTTCAAAGTTACTAATGAGCAAATCCAATGGCCTTTTCTCAGTCCTCATTCTTCTTGACCTCTCTGCAGCCTTTGACACTACTGATCTCTCTCTCCTCTTCTCTCTAGATTTTTGGGACACCATTCTCTCCTGATTCTCCTCCTACCTATCTGACTTCTCCTTCTCTGTCTCCTTTTCTGAATCCTTTTCTAAAACACAACCCCTAGCTGTAGGTATACCTTAGGGGTTCTATCCTGGGTCCTCTTCTCTTCTCCTTCTATACTACTTCACTTGATGAGCTCATCACCTCCTATGGATTTAATTACCATCACGATGTTAATGAACTTCAATTTTTTCCTGCCTCAAACTCTCAGCTAGCCTCCAATCTCGTATCTCTGCCTTTCAGACACCTCAAACTAGATGTACAGTAGACATCTGGAACTCATTTTCTTTCCATCTAAACTCTTCCCCTTCTCTCCTATCCTCTCTATTACTGGAGAATACAACACCATTTCCCCAGGTTCTCAGGCTCACAACCTAGGAGACATCCTGAATACTTCACTATCCTCAACCACCACATCCAAGATATTGCCAAGGCCGGTCAACTCCATCTTTGCAACGTCTCTAGACTATGCCCCTCTTCTCTCCTCTCACACTGTCACCACTTCCAGGGTAGGTTCTTATTACTCAGAGCTGCACTACTGAAATAGCTTGCTGGTGGGACTGCCTGCCTCAATTCTCTCCTTACTGCAATTCATCTTCCATTCAGTCACTAAAGTAATTTTTTCTAAAATCCAGGTACAATTATGTCACACTCCTACGCAACAAACTCCAATGGCTCCTATTGCCTCCAGGAGCAAATACAAAGCGCCCTATGTGGCTGGCATTCAAAGTCTTTTATAACCTAGACCCCTCCTACATTTCTAGTCTTCTTCCATGTTATTCCTATCCAGTGGCACTGCTATCTCTGGTCTCTGACCATTTTCTTTTACACTCCCCCATGCTAGGACACTCTCCCTCTTCTGCCCCACTTTCTGACCCCACTAGCTTTCTTTAAGTGTCAACCAAAATTCCTTCTTTTGCTGGAAGCCCTCCCCCAACCTCTCTTAATTCTGGTGCTTTTCCTCTGTTAATTATTTCCTATTGACCCTGCACATGGCTTACTTTGTATATATTTATTCGCATGTTATCTCCTTCATTAGACTGTAAGCTCCTCGAGGGCAGGGTCTGTCTTTTGTCTCTCTGCGTATCCCTAATAGTTAGCACAGTGCCTGGCACACAGCAGGTACTTAATAAATGACTGCTGATTGAACAGGAATAATCTATAATTCAGTGAACCTTTAAAAAGGGAATAACTCTGACCTCGTTTCTTTTCCTGGCCGTGGATGGTGTCAGAATTATTTTAAGTTGCTTCCCATGAAGTGTGGTGGGAACAGCAGCTCAGGCTATGCCCCACCACAGATACCAGGAAGCCATGAACATATGCCCTGCCCAAGAGAGCCTGATCCTGTATTTGGAGTTGCCTCTTCTGTTTTTGTCTCTCCTGATCCTAGGTGAATGAATAGTGATCCTGCTATGGATGTACATAGGACTGGAGACCACTGTTGTGAATTTAAGAGATTTGTAAATCCTGGTCCCTCACTTTATGCTCGCTATATATTTCAGAAAGAATCCACAGCAATTACTTCAGCATACCTGTAGAGAGTGATCACCACCTAGAGAACGAGGTCAACCTCTGACCTGGTTTGCTGGAAAACATGGACTTTGAGGAAGACAATGAAAAGCAGAAGCAAAATATAAAATACCTAATGTCCTACAAATTGTTCCATGTTCCTATGTTTATGATTCAACTTCCTAGCAGATTGTAAACAGTCATAAGTTATCAATTCTTTAAGTTTTATCAATGTGTGTTGCTATTTTCTGCATCTTTTAGCACTTCATTTGCACATAAGAAATGAAAGCTGTCTCATACCTGAAAAAAAAAAAAACGATTTTTTTGGCCCTCCATGCTACAGAAGTTTGAAATTTTTCTTTTTACTTTGTGGGGTGCTTACAGTATCTTAATGCAAAATCTGGGTTGATATAATACTGTATGTATATTTTATGCATTTCTAAGTTTCTAAACTTTTTCTCTGTCATCTGCTGGCCTTTGCATGTCATCTGTGGCTTCCACAAAACTCCCCAAAATTCTCATTTAATTTGTTATGCTGACCCATGATATAATGAAACCAATGGGGAAAGCAGCAATGTGGAAGGGATAACTGTACACTAAAACTCTACACCCAGTATGGTCCAAAGAAACACCTTCTAAATAAAGAAAGATAAAAAATGCCCCCCTTCTAAAGACTTATAGAAATTAAGAATTTATGTCCACCATCTAAAAATTAGATCCAGCAGGAAAAAAAAGAACATATATCCCACATTAAGTACAGTAAAGTACCTAGTAAAATGAGGTACCTCATTTTTCTGTTCTGCAGCAGATAGCTCCTGCTGGAGTAAGTCTACCACCTGAGAACGCCCTAGTAAGGCCTCCTCCTGTTCCTCTAGTTTCCTGTGCAGAGTCCTTAGGTTCTAGGAAGAAAAAGAATGCATTAGCCTGGAAAGTCCTAGAAAGCCACTATCCTTATTTGCTTACCTTTCATAATGCTGCATGAGTACTTAATACTATCATACTTCCCATTCAGTAGAAGAAATAATTTTCTTCAAAATCCTAACAAAGTAATGGACCTCAACAACTGAACTCTAAGACAGACAAGATCCCAAAACAGGGGGACTTTCCATCATAATTAGAAAGAGAAAGTTTGTGATATTATCATATTTCACCTCAAAATTCTATAAACAACCCAAAAAAGATACATACATCTATGTGTGTATACATACAAATATGTAGTCAGTATCCAATTTACGGACTGCACTCTAAAAGTCTCTAAGTTATTTGCCTGCAACTTTGTAGCAGCAAGCATCCCAAGTGCGTCCTCAGGGTTTGCTGCTCATACAGGTTCTTGGTGGGGGGGTGGGGGCCCTGGACACCGGCTTCCCAGAATACAGATCAAATCACAGAACACTTCTCAAAGTGAGCCCCAAAACAAAGCTACACATCAGGACTTATATAGCCTTCTCCTGGCTCAGAGAATGTAACAACCTTATTGACCCACTGGCCAATCAAAAAGTATCTACTGAAAAACAAGCCTCCCTCCCCAGGCTTCTGGTGCACTTTAGCCTAGGGGCAGGGAAGATCTTCCAAATTTGCATTCCCTTTACAAACTTGGATCACATTTCCTCACATCTCATTTCCATAATGAGATAAGCAGTAATTATATTCCCAAACTAGTCCACAGGAACCTATTTAACACACAGTTTAGTTGTATATGTACAATTAAAAACAGAAAGGAAAAGAACATTTGTAATATTAATAATTAAAACAGAAACAATAAAATAAACATTAAAATTGTTTCTTATCCAATCTTAAATATTAATGACATTGGAAAAAGTAGGTAAAATAAAAACAAAAAGTAACAAAATGTTTTAAAATGTTTAATATTGATGCCTGAGTATGTATCCCATTCCTTCAGTAGCACTGTTCTTCTATCAGCCTGGTAGAAGACAGTTAGGTGAGCATTTATTCACCACTCTCCAAAAGCTAAATTCTTGCCAGACCCTTAGAGGTTCCATCACATCAAAGGGAAACAGAGACTCCTTAATTCTTTTTGCCAATTAATCTCTTTCTCTCATCTTGAATAATGGGTAAGGAGGAGCCAGGAAAATACTATGTATGGGAAAGAAAAAAGAGAAAATGCCATATATGGAAAAAGTCTTAGATCAGGAATCAGGAAACTTGGGTTACAATCTTAGTGCTGTCACTAACTAGCTGTCATCCTAGGCAAGCCATTTCTCTGTACTTCATTCAGCTTCCTCATCTGTAAGAGGAAGGGGGACAGACTAGATGATCGTTAATGCCCTTTCTAACTCTGGCAGTCTGTGGTTCTCTGATTAGGAATAAATGAAAAAATGTTCTCTTTCCAGCCTCCAGAAAAAGAAAATTTTCTCACTTCACTCCTTCTCCCTGGTCAGATGGTAGGAATTGTGGTGGACCAAAACAAAGTATAGTTGAAACCTAAACTAGTAGGGGCAAAAGTAGTCTTAAATGAAGGCTGCTAAAGAGGGAAGAGAAATAAACCTTGGGAAGAAGCGTACCTATTATAAGGAAGGAAGAAGAAAAGAGACAGGAAAGAGGAATGAATTTACCTGGTCAGAAAACTGGCGATCAAATTAGTCTGATCTGCAATCAAGCTAATTTCTGAATGTTGGCCTTAATATAAAATACAGCCAACTTGCTAATATTGAGCCCCTGATTAAGGGGTAAAGGAATGGACAATCCAAAGAAAAATATAATCAAAGCAACAGTTGGAATAAGATTACACCCAAGCATATCAGTTAAGGAACACACTAAGACAATGTCAATAGTAAACAAAGATTAATGAGCAATAAGATGAAGAGGGGTGAGGGGATAACCTATCATACCTCATCAAATAATAACTAAAATCAAAACCTTTACATAAACATTTTAGTCACACACCTGCTGCATCTCTGTGTCCATCTCCTTCTGAGTTACTAATTGAAGAAGTTCATCTTCATGAAGACGAATTTGTGATTCAAAGCGCGCATCTTTCTCCTGGACCACCTCCTGCATGGAACTCAACTTAAGACACAACCACAAGTTACATTCCCAATCTTTTATAAAAACAACATGAAATTCCTAATATGCTCAGACATTCAAGAAAAAAGAAAGAAATGGCAAGAAATTAGAATTATCAAGTAGCTATAAAAGAACTACATGGTTTTATTACTTATTATTCCTGTTCTAAATAAGTTGTTTGGGTGCCAAAAATGAGGATGTTTGAATATAATCTCCAAATATGACAAAAGCTCTCTACCAAGGAAGTCAGTCTAAACAAGATTCTGTTTAAAATGAATTTTAAATAAGAATATTAAAAGTCATTAAAAAAATTCTAAGGAGTCTAGAACATTAATTTTTTTTAAGTGCAAATAGGCTAATCTATTAAATCCAAAGCCACTTTAAAACTCCCCTGCTTAAAAACCTAACATTATTTCTTATTGTCTAGAATAACATCCCAACTCCTTAGGCATACATTTAAAACAATATACAATCTGGCTCTAAGCTATCTTTCCAGCCTCACTGTCAGGAGAATGCCCTTGCCAAAGAACTGCACCTGCAGTTTATCCATGAACTCACTAGAAGCTATTTTCCCTATAACCTGCAAGCCTCCAAACCAGGACTCTGACCAAAGCACGAGGGAGAAAGAAAGCTGAGGCTAGGACAAGAAGCCTCTTTATCAGAGTACTTTGGTTGGTATTTTGCAGTTTTCTCATCTGCCTTGCCCTTGCTCCCTCAGCATCCATAGAGCTTCTGTTTATAGACAGTTTGGTCTTCAAATCCTACAAATCTTCTGGCTGCTACCTGCATAAATTCTGTGTCTGCCACCTTGATCTGACCTCTACTATCTGTGTCCTTTTGATTTTTATTTGCTTATCAAATTGGTGCTCTGACCACCTTTCATGCATGCTCTACTTCCATAGTCCTAAATATTTCAACAAATATTTCAACCTAAATATTTCAACTTCAGTCTCTCTGATGTACTAATACAGAAATCTGCCATTCAGTTCAATTCAACAGAAATATAACTCGCTTCTCTGCTTTACAAAATTTGAATACCTACTGTAAGGGTTATGGGATTTAAAGATCTTCCATGCCCCGTTGGACTTG
>NW_027187407.1:759236-797261 GCF_028583685.1 Petaurus breviceps papuanus
ATATTTGTAATCTCTATAGGCATTGTGAATATGGCATTGCTGATACACCTACCTGTGCTGCATTTTCTGCTTGCACTTGACGGAGTTGGGTTTGTAGGCTGCTAATTAGTTCCTCCTTCTCCTGGAGTTTTTCTTTCAGCATTTCAAATCCTTCCATCTTCTCTTCTTTAGGAGGTGAGTCACACTGAAGGCATAAAGTAACCGATTTAAACAAAACAACTTCTTTAGCTCTTTACTATTTGCTCTACGATCTATTCTATCAACCAACCAATAAGCATTTGTAAAGCACCTATTGTATACTAGGCATCCCTAGACTTTCTCAAAGACCTATCAATTTTTCCCTCTTGAATCCACCCTTTTCTCTTCATTCTGATGCCCTCCTCAGAACTAATCATTTCTTGTCTAAAACACAGCACTAGATTCCTTGTTAGGTACCAGGTCTCTGCCTCTTCCAATCTATCTCAAATACAACAGCAAGGTTCACTTTCCCTGGCTGTCATTTTGATCACGTTACTTTCTTTCTTTTTTTTTTTTTAAGCAATTGGGGTTAAGTAACTTGCTCAAGGTTGCACGGCCAATTATTTCTGGGTGTGGTGCTAAGGATCAGAGCCCTGATTCCATCCTAGGTCATCCCGACTCTGGGGCTGGTGCTCTTACTCACTGAGCCATCTGGCCGCCCCTGTTACTTTCCTTCTTAAGTCCATATAATGATCTCTTAAATCAAAATATTAACTACCTGTGATTTTAGATGTCTGTTAAAAATCAAGTAAAAGATTGGGAAAATGAACAAAGAACAGAAAAAAATTCTGACCATAGAAACTTACCATGGTGACAAGGAAAATCAAAACACATACTCAGAAGAAGGTAAGAAAATCAAAGCTCCTACATCCAAAGCCTCCAAGAAAAATATGACTGTTCTCAAACCATGGAAGAGCTCAAAAAGGATGGTGAAAATCAAGGTAGAAAGGTGGAGGAAAAATGGGAAGGGAAATTAATGATGCAAGAAAATCATGAAAAACAAGTCAACAGCTTGGTAAAGGAGACAAAAAATACTGAGGAGAATAACATCTAAAAAGTAAACTAGGTCAAAACGTAAAAAAGGTACAAAAAGTCAATGGGGAGAAGAATACCTTAAAAATTAGAATCGGCCAAATGGAAAAGGACGTACAAAAGCTCACTGAAGAAAACAATTCCTTAAAAATTAGCAATGGGCAAATGGAAGTTAATGACACAATAAAGAAACAATAAGACAAAAGCAAAAGAATGAAAAAATAAAAGAAGACAATGTGTAACATGTCACTGGAAAAACTACTGACCTGGAAAAGATATTCAAGAGAGATCATTTAAAAATGATTGGACTACCTCGAAGCCATGATAAGAAAAAAAAAAAAAAACCTAGATACCATCTTTCAAGAAATTATCAAGGAAAACTGCCCTGATATTCTAGAAGCAGAGGGTAAAAGAGAAATTGAAAGAATCTACCATTCACTGCCTGAAAGAGATCCCAAAATAAAAACTCCCAGGAATATTATAGCCAAATTCCAGAACAGAGAAAATACTTCAAGCAGCCAGAAAGAAACAGTTCAAGTATCATGGAGATACAATCAGGATAACACAAAATTTAGCAGCTTCTACTATAAAGTATTCGAGGGATTGGAATATTATATTCCAAAGGACAAAAGATCTAGGATTACAACCATGAATCACCTACCTAGCAAAACTGAGTATAATCCTTCAGGAGAAAAAAAATTTACATTCAATGAAACAGAGGGCTTTCAAGCATTCTTGATGAAAAAAACCAGAGCTGAACAGAAAGTCTGACTTTCAAATACAAGAATCAAGAGAAGCATGAAAAGGCAAACAGGAAAGAGAAATCATAAGGGACTTATTAAAGTTGAACTGCTTACATTCCAACATGGAAAGATGGTATTTTAACTCATGAGACCTTTCTCAGTATTAAGGTAGTTGGAGGGAATATATATACAGATAGACACAGAGCACAGGATGAGTTGAATATAAAGACATGATATCTAAAAAATAAAACTAAGCGGTGAGAGAGGAATGTATTGGGAGATGGAGAAAGGGAGAGATAGAATGGGGTAAATTGTGTCACATAAAAGAGGCAAGAAAAAGATTTACAATGAAGGGGAAGAAGGGAGAGGTGAGAGGGAATGAATAAACCTTACTCTCATCAGATTTGGCTTCAGGAAGGAATAATATACACACTCATACCCTATAGAGAAATAGGGAGAAGGGGATGGAAAGGGGTGATAGAAGGTAGGGCAAATCGGGGGAGGTGGTAGCCAAGAGTAAATACTTTTGAAAAAGGACAGGGTCAAAGGAGAGAATAGAATGGGGGGTGGGACAGGATGGAGAGAAATATATTTAGTCTTTCACAACATGAATATTATGGAAGTATTTTCCAAAACTACACATGTATAACCTATATTAAACTGCTTGCCTTCTCAATTAGGGTATGTGAGAAGGCAAGAAGCAAGAAAATTTGGAACTCAAAGTTTTAAAAACAAATATTTAAAATTATTTTTACATGGAACTGGGAAATAAGATGTAGGAATTAAGGAATGAGAGAAGAATGTACTGGGAGAAAAGGAAAGGGAGAGGCAGAATGGGGTAAATTATCTCACATAAAAGAGGCAAGAAAAAGTTTTTATACTGGAAGGGAAGAGGGGGGAGGTAAGGAAGAGTGAGTGAATCTTACTCTCATCAAAACTGGTTCAACGAGGGAATAACATACATGCTCAATTGGGTATCAAAATCTATCTTACCCTACGGGAAAGGAGGAGGGGAAAGGGATAAAAGAAGGGGGATGGGGTGTTACAGAAGGGAGGGCAGATTGGGATAGGGGGTAGTCAGAAGCAAAACACTTCTGAGGAGGGACCAGGTGAAAGAGAGAGAATAGAAAAAATGGGGTGGGAATGGAAGTATGGAAGGAAATACACTTAGCAAGAATAACTGTAAAAAAAAATTTAAAGCAAGTTTCTCTGATAAAGGTCTCATTTTTCAAACATATAGAGAACTGAGTCAAATTTATAAACATAAGAGCCATTCCCCAATTGATAAACCACAAAAATATATTAAGTTTTCAGACAAATTAATCAAAGATATCTATAGCTCTATGAAAAAAATACTAACTCACTATTATGGAGAAATTCAAATTAAAACAATTCTCATATCTATTAGATTGGCTAACAGGACAGAAAAGGAAATGCAAATGGTGGAGTGGATATGGGAAAAATGAGACACTAATGCACTGTTGGTGTTTTGAACTGATGGATTCAACCATTCAGTAGAACAATGTGAAACTCTGCCCAAAGACCTATAAACCATGCATACCTTTTGACCTAGTAATACCAATACTAGGTCTGTATCCCAAAAGAGATTAAAAAAAAAAAAGGAAAAGGACCTATATGCACAAAAATATCTATAGCAGTTCTTTTCTGGTGCCAAAGAACTGGAAGTTGAGGGGATGCCCAACAATGGCATGTCACTGGAAATGGCTGAACAAACCATGGTATGTGATTATGATGGAATAAGTAATGATGAGCAGGATGCTCTCAGAAAAACCTGTAAAAGATTACATAAACTGATGCAAGTGACATATACTATGTACAAAGTAACAGCAATATTTTAAGATGACCAGCTATGAATTACTTAGCTATTCTCTGCAATACAGTGATCCAAGACAACTCTGGAGGACTTAGGATGAAAAACTCTGCGCCATCCCCAGAGAAAGAACTGATGGTGTCTGAATACAGATTGAAGCATACCTTATTTTTCTTGGGGTTTTTTGAGGGGAGAGGTGGTCTATGTTCTCTTTCAGAACATATAACCATTATGGAAATGTTTTGTATGACTACACCTATATAACCCATATCGAATTGCTTGCCTTCTTAATGAGAATGGGTAGAGAGACAGGAAGGGAGAGAATTTGGAACTCAAAGTTTTAAAAATGAATATTAAAAATTGTTTTCAC
This sequence comes from Petaurus breviceps papuanus, assembly GCF_028583685.1. Lineage (NCBI taxonomy): Eukaryota > Metazoa > Chordata > Mammalia > Diprotodontia > Petauridae > Petaurus > Petaurus breviceps. Next base: position 763,231 of record NW_027187407.1, read on the forward strand.
ATGTAATTGGGGAAAAATAAAATACTATTTTTTTTTAAAAGGACAATGATCTTTCTTCTAAAGTTGGCAAAAACTTCTCCAACTCTGCTCATTTGCTAGATTCTTCTTCTCCACCTCTGGACAAGAGTTAGGAATGCAAGTATTTTTCGTTTTTTCTTCTCCCTTCTGTTCTGTTTTTCTTCAGAGACTCAAAGGATAATTCATATGTCTAATAAATCTACACTGTCCTAGGAAAAAAAATCGTTCCAGATTCATAAAACTTCCATAAAGCTTTCCCCAACACAACTGCAAAAGCTTCAAGTCACTTTGATAACTTGTAATTCTCTCTCTCTCTCTCTCTCTCTCTCTCTCTCTCTCTCTCTCTATATATATATATATATATATATATATTTAGAACATGTAAATTAAATGATCAAATTATGCTTGTGTTGACATTTCTGTCTCAACTTAATTATCCTCAATGGTGACTGATTATTTACTCAAATAATAATAACCTTTTTTAAATTAAATTGACTATTGTGTGTAAGTCACTCTGGGAGGCTCTTCAGGGGTAATAAAAAGATAATTATGGCACATCTCTTTGCCCTCGAGAAATTCAATCAGAGAGTGGAAATAAGACAAATACAAATATGAAAAAATATAGAACAACAGAGGAAGAATTCTGTTTACAAAACCATGGAAACCAAGGAAAACAAAGTTTAAAGAAAATTTCATAAAAGAACAAGTCACCCCCAGGATATTTAAAGGTAAAACTGAAAAAATGACAAGACAAAATAAGAAAAAAAAATCTGTAAAAGAGTAACTCTTTCAATCACCAAAGACAGTAAAGCCAGTATATTTGGACTAATATCATAGTCCTTGATGAGTTTCTTGAAGAAATGGAAAGGCACTAAAGAAACAAAAGACAGGAAAATCAACTGAACTAGAGAAAGCATGCATAAACAGAGAAGAAAAGAAAACAATTTTGAAGGTATCAAGGGACTGATTCTAAAGGTATCTGAAGGAGAAGATACTAACAGTGCAGAAAAAAATCTGATGCATATAAAACTACACATACTAAGGTTTTGGAGAGGAACAGGCAAGTTCAATATTCCATCGCAGACAAGCAATATTCCAAAGTAAACTATTTCTTTTTTTTTTTAATAATTTAACTGGAATTTATTTCTCATCATTTCATTCTTTTCCCAAATTTTTTATTTATTTTTAGTTTTCAACATTCACTTCCACAAGATTTTGAGTTACAATTTTTTCTTTCCCCATTTTCCCCCTACCTCCCATACCAAAATAGCAAGCCTACTAAATATCCCTTCCCCCCATCTGTTCTCTCTTGTATCCTCCCCTTTCACCCCACTAACTTTCTAGTAGGGTAAAATGGGTTTCTATACCCCAGTACCTGTATACCTTATTTCCCAGTTGCATGGAAAAAAAACAATTTTTAAACATTTGTTTTTAAAACTTTGCGTTCCAGAGTTTCTTCCTTTCTTCCTTCCTCACCCACCCCCACTGGGAAGATAAGCAATTCAATATAGATTGTATATGTGTAGTTACCCAAATCATTTCCAAAAGGAGTTATATTGTGAAAGACTAGCTATATTTCCCTCCATCCTATCCCACCCCCCACTTAATTCTATTTTCTCCTTTGACCCTTTCCCTTTTCAAAAATGTTTGCTTCTAACTACCCTCTCCCCCAATCTGTTCTCCTTTCTATCCTCCCCCCTCTTATCCCTTATCCCCCTATTATCCCGTAGGATAAGATACCCAATTGAGTGTGTATGTTATTCCCTCTTTAGGCCAAATTCAATGAGAATGAGGCTGTCCCATTCCCTTTCACCTTCTTGCTCTTCCCCTCCATTTTAACAGTTTTCTCTCGCCCCTTTTTTATGAGATAATTTACCCTAACCTATCGCTCCCTTTCTTCTCCCAATAAATTACTCTCTCACCTCTTAATTTTATCTTTTAGACATCATCCCTTCATATTCAACTCATCCTGTGCCCTCTTTGTATACATGAACATACAAATGCTCACTCACATATATATTTATATACACATATATCCTCCTATACATACATATATATGTACACATATATATATATATACACACATATATATTCCCTCCAGCTATCCTCATATTGAGAAAATTCTTATGAGTTATCATTTTTCCATGTAGGAATAGTTCAACTTTAATAAACTGCTTATGATTTCTTTTTCCTGTTTACATTCTCATTCTTCTCCTGGTTCTTGTAGTTGAAAGTCAATTTTCTGTTCAGCTCAGGTTTTTTCATCAAGAATGCTTGAAAGTCCTCTATTTCATTGAATGACCATATTTTCCCCTGTAGCATTATACTCATATTTTTCTGGGTAGGTGATTCTTGGTTTTAGTCCTAGCTCCTTTGACCTCCAGAATATCATATTCCAAGCCCTTCACTCCCTTAATGTAGAAGCTGCTAGGTCTTGTGTTATCATGATTGTGTTTCCAAAATACTCAAATTGTTTCTTCCTGACTGCTTGCAGTATTTTCTCCTTGACCTCGGAACTCTGGAATTTGGCTTTAATATTCCTAGGAGTTTTCTTTTGGAGAACTTTTTCAAGAGGTGATTGGTGAATTCTTTCCATTTTCTATTTTGCCCTCTGGTTCTAGAATATCAGGGCAATTTTCCTTGAGGATTTCTTGAAAGATGGTGTCTAGACTCTTTTTTTTGCTCATGGCTTTCAGGTAGTCCAATAATTTTTAAATTCTCTCTCCTGGATCTATATTCCAGGTCAGTGTTTTTTCCAATGAGATATTTCACACTGCCTTCTATTTTTTCATTTGTTTGGATCTGTTTTATAGTATTTTGCTTTCTCATAAAGTCATTGCCTTCCAATTGCTCCAATCTAATTCTGAAGGAGTTATTTTCTTCAGTGAATTTTTGAAATTCCTTTTCCATCTGGCAAATTCAGCTTTTTAAAGCATTCTTCTCCTCACTGGCTTTTTGGGCCTCTTTTGCCATTTGAGTTAGTCTATTTTTTAAGGTGTATTTTCTTCAGTGTATTTTTGAGTTTCCTTTAGCAGGCTGTTGACTAGCTTTTCATGACTTTCTTGCATCATTCTCATTTCTCTTCCCAATTTTTCCTCCACTTCTCTTACCTGATTTTTCAAAATCCTTCTTGGGCTCCTACATGGCCTGTAACCAATTTCATGTTTTTCTTGGAAGCTTTTGACGCAGGAGTTATGACTTTGCTGTCTTTCTCCCGCTCCATGCCTTGATCCTTTTTGTCCCCAAAAAAGGATTCTATGGTCTGTTTGTGCTTCCTGTACTTGCTCATATTGGCAGCCAATTACTTGACTTTTGAGCTCTTTGCCGCAGCAGAACTCTGCTTCCAGAATGGAGAGAGCTATGTCCCAAATCGCTGGGGTTTTTGCAGCTGCCAGAGCTATTACATGGGTGCCCACTCTACAGCCTCCACACACTCTGGCTCACTGGTCACATACCCAGGACCACCGCTCAAGACCGCAATCCGGATCCAAGTAGGTCAAAGCAAAAGCGATTACCCTATGAATAGTCGCTTGGTCCCCCTACAGTCTGCAGGCCAGGAGCATCAGAAGCAGCCACACGGCAATGGCTGCAGCCACCGTGCCTCCTCCACTTCTCACTCCAGGGGCAGCAGCCAGACCGCGCTCCCCCTTGTTCCCAACAAAGTTCCACACTGACCTTTTACTTTGTCTTTGGATTTTTGTACTACAGCTTCTGGTGATTTACTCTTGAGAAGTTTGCTCCAGCTGCCGCTGCTGGTTTGGGCTGCCCTGGGGTTAAAACCGCGGCTCAGTCGGGACTGTGCGCTACTCCCAGCACGATGTGATGGACCCTTCCTGCTGGCCTTCCAGGTTTCCTTCAGCGGGAGATTTGTTTCTGACACTTTCTGGGTTCTGTACCTCCAAAGTTTGTTTAGAGTCATTTTTTACATGTATTGGAGGAGGTGGAAGCTGGAGCTGCATGGAAGTCCTGTTTCTACTCTGCCATCTTGGCTCCGCCTCCTCCAGTAAACTATTTCTTTACCATCATACAACTGACTGAGAGATGAAGAGAATTTTAAAATCCCCCTATGCTAATAGTTCACTGGCTAAAAAAAATACAGGTTACTACTTATAGCAAATCTTGGCCTTAAATGCTATTCTCTAACAAGGCAACTTCCAAGCACATGTCAAAGTTACACAAGGTATCTTGAAAAATATTACAGGGGTAACTTTGTTCAACAGCCCTCTGATTATTAATATAAAGCAAATAATAAAACAGGGAGATGTATGTTACCCAAATGAGTTTGCCACAATAATGGAAGAGGTCTAGCACAGGGTTCAAATTAAATAGAGATTCTCTATAAATGATGAGGTCCTCCAGATACTCTTATTTGCAGATTACATTATGCTGACTGTATCAAGACTTGAAACACACCTGAATGACCTCCTAAATGATATCCATAATTGCAGAATTGAGAGTGGAAAGAGCCTTCAGCAGCCACCTAGAATAAAAGCCTTACATAAAAAGAACTTCCACCATAACATATCTAATAAATGGCCCTCCAGTCTCTGCTTAAAGATCTACAAAAAAAGCATAACAATTTCTCTTGAGAAAGTCCCTTCCAATTTTGGCCAGCTTAAACTATAGGAATCTTTTCTTGACATCAAACCTAAACTATCTTCTTTGCACCTTCTACCCTTAATCCTTCTTCCAAATGAGAGCCCATCAAGTATCTGAACATGGTCAGTGTGCACCCAGAGTCTTCACTCACTATGCTAAACATCTCCAGGTGCTTCAACTGGTCCGCAAATAACATGGATTCAAGGCCCACCATTCTAACTGCCCTTATCTGAACACTCGTTAGTTTATCAGTGTCTGTGGCCTTCAGAACTGAACACAATACTCCAGATGAACTGCGAGGAGGAAAGAGTACAGAGAAACTATTACTTCCTTATTACTGGAAATTCTGACTTCCTAATGTAGCCCAAGACTATATCAGATTTTTGGATGAATCTCTCTGACACAGGGGTAGAGACCTAGGTTTCCAAAAAAGGTCTCAAAGGGTGACACTCTCTTCCCTCCTAGCCTTTCTTTTAAACCCTGGATGGTATCAATGGGCAAGTTCAATGGCAAACAGAATTCTCCTGTTTAAAGCAACTACTGTCAGTCAGTTTAAAAGGTCAGCTACCACAAAAGATTCAGAAAAAGGAGTCTAAAGATAAGTCAAAACATGACCAGGTCATAGCAAGGCTTGCTTTTTCTTCCCAACAACAACCATGTAATCTCCTTTCTTCATATCCTTTATCTTCTCTCTCCCTTGTGCTAGGTAAGATTTTTGTTACTATTATCTGAAAATGGTGACCAATTTAGTAGGCATTTCATGTCCCTGTTTTCTATATGACTTCTATTCTTCCTGCATCTTGATATCTTGCCTGAAATTATAAGCTTCCTTGTCTGACAATGTAACATCTGGAGCTTATGATATATTTTGACACCACAGAAGATGAATGCATTGAAAATATTTATTATACTCAATTCACCCATACCTTGTCATGGAGCTGCAGTTTCTCTGATTGTGGTTCTTGAGATGACCCCATCCCAACTTGTGCCTTCATCTCTTCCATACGTTTATTCAGGGAAACTAATCGGGCCTTGGCCTGAAGCTTCAATCTTGTCATTTTCATGTCTGCAGCTTTTCTTTCTTCCTACCAGAGAATAATGATGCTAAATGAAAAGACATTTATTTACTCACCAGTTAATTTGTACTTAATGACAGTGAATTTTAGTAGGCACCATCTATATGCTAGAGCAGGGGTTGGGGAACCTGAGGCCTCAAGGCCACATCTCGTCTCCTAGGTCCTTGGGTTTGGCCTTTTGACTGAGTCCAAATTTTATAGAACAAATCTTTTTATTAAGGGAATTTGTTCTGTGAAGTTTGGATTCAGTCAAAGCGCCACATTTGAGAACCTAGAGGGCCACACGTGACCTTGAGGTCACAGGTTCCTTAACCTTGTAGGAATATAATATAGTATTCGTCTTTAATGGGCAGAGAGGAACCAAAATGAATTATACATCTTTTATCAAATACTTTGAAAGAAAAAAAAAGTACCTCTAAAATAATATCTTTCTGCTGTAACTGACTATCTTTCTCTTGAATTACATCCTTCAGCCGTATTACCAGCTGTTCTGTGTGGGCCAATCGCTCCAGAATATCCTCATTTGTTCCATTGTTAAATGCCATGTCAGGCTCTTGTGTTAGATCCTAAAATTGGAAAAAAAAAAACCATCAAAAATAGCAGGACAACACACTTTTAATCTGATATAAATTCCTTCATTCCTACCTTCTTTTTTTTTGGTCTGCTTAGTTTCCTTTTTAATTAAAAAAAAAAAAATCTTTTCATACCCTTATCTTCTTCCCATCTCAATACATTTCTTTTCAGATTACATTAACATAAAAAGATCCCTTCTACATCAGCCAGTAGAAACATTACATAAAACAAGAGAATGAACAATTAAATGCAACAGTAAATGCAAAAGGATATTAGGAACACAGCAACCCTCTCCACTTATCATCTCAAATCTTTCCTCTGAAATACAGTGGAAGTTATATTAGTGCTGTTTTTAAAAAACCAGAGGGGGACCACATAGCTAGAATGATCTAATCCCTACCCAGAATTTAGTTTTTGTCCAGTGGTGCCTTTCTCACATTCTTTAGCCACACATATACAAATCCTATCCTGTCCTATAGAAGCATTGACAGGGAGAAGAATTATTTTTCAAAGTTCACCCTGCTACAAATCTAGATATTCATTAAAGTATAAATCTAGAGCAAGAAGTTCTTATAGTAAAGGTAAGACATTCCCCTTATCTACTACATTCTTTTTCTCCAAAAAAAAAAGCAATGAGAATGAATCTTATTATCTCACAATAAGAAAAACTACTTACTGGATTTAGAGGCTCCACTATATCACCATCAGTGCCATCCCCTGATAACCCCTGAAGAACAGTGTTTGCTATTCCTGACAAACGGCTCAGCATTTCTGCAACAGAAGAGCAGTGTCAAAATTAAGGCACCTTCAAAAGGTGATGGGCTTCTTTTTATTGACACAGCTTACATCATATACAAGGGATATAATAAAATACCAAGCTGGTAATCATCAGATGGAATCTGTGCTAGTATTAAGGAGGTTTCTTTTTTTTTTCTTTCCTTTTCAATTATGTCTTCAAAGAGCTGCTACAAAAAAATTCATATACACATAAACTCATATTGGTATTTCTAACTACAGCTACACAAAGATTTGAGTCACTATAAGTAAAAGCCTCTTAAAATTTTTACCTACTTATATGGGAGATAATATGCTTAGACAGTGAGGTTTAATGGCTCTTTATTTTAATATGCCCTCACATACAAATAACACTCACTTGTGGTCAGCTGTCAAATCTAGATACTTTCTTTTTGTGCTGTTAATTTTAACTGAGTTATGGTCTACTCATATCTGGAAGGGTCAGAGAGAGTATAACATGTGTCCTTGTAGCTACAAGTTAGGTTCCTTGCTTAAATTATATGGTAAGGATTCCCTTACAAAATACATAGAGTAACTATTCCAGAAGAATAATCTTTTCCTTTAAAATGCAAATCTTCCAAAAAGTTTTTCTATAATAATTCCACCAACCTTCTAACCTTCCAGCACAATTTCTGATCCCATCTCCTCAATTTACTTTTTAAATGATGGTTTTGATCTTTCAGAGTTATATTAAGTGTATGTGTTTTCATAGCAAAAATACATTCACTATTCATTATCAGAATAGACTATGTACAAGTCAAACTTGTACAAGGGTTTATACCTAAGTTTTATGCATTTTGCTAACTAGATCATAGGAAATATTTTCTTTGGACCAGAAAATATTCATTAGGGGCAGCTAGGTGGCACAGCCAATAGAGCATGGCCCCTGGAGTTAAGAGGACCTGAGCTCAAATTCAGCCTCAGACACTTAACACTTACTAGCCATGTGACCTTAGGCAAGTCACTTAATCCCAACTGCCCTGCCTTCCCCCTCCCCCCCCAAAGAAATCATTCATTAGCTACTACATTGAATCTCACTTCTAGAATGTCAACACTTCCTTATCTGTTAGAACACTAGGCAGGTCACTTAACCTTTCCCTAGCTCAATTTCCTCCTCTATAAAAAGAAGGGGGTGGAGAAGGGATTAGACTCAATGACCTCTAAGGTCCATTCTAGCTCTAAACCAATTATCTTGGATCCTCTTCTACTTAGAGAAGTAGGTGTATTTCTCTGGACAGTGGAGACAGTAGACAGTGGCTGTGAAATTAAAGGAACTGGATTCAAATTCTACTTTTAATTCTTAAAATTTTTAAGACTTTGGGCAAGACACTTGACTCATCTGTAAAATGAGGGGACTGGACTAGATGATCTATGAGATCTCTTTAAGCTCTAAGTCCATGATCTCTAAGGTCCCTTTTAACTTTCAATCTTATGATTTTTTTTAATCAAATGCTTTATTAGAAATATTAAACGGTGAGTCAAGGCAGCAGAGTAGAAAAAGGACTTCCACAGGGTTCTGGCTTACACCCCCTCCAATTCATGTAAAAGGTGATTCTGAAGAAACTTTGGAGCTACAGAACCCACAAAATGACACAGAGAAGCTAACCTCCCGCTGAGAACAGCCCGGCAGGAAGCAGCCAGCCCAGCACTCTGGGAGCTGAGCCCAGCCCCACATGAGCTGGAGGATATAGCTTCAGGGCAGGCCTGACCAGCCACAGACTGGAGGGACTTGAGATCCCCAACAGCTGTGGCAGTTTCCAGAATTATCAACCCATAAATGCCAAAGACAAAGTGAGAGGTCAGTTCAGTGTGGACTTTGGGATCTAGTAGTTCAGGAGTGCGATCTGGCCTTTATCCCCTGGAGGGAGAAGCAGGTGAGGCGCAGCAGCCCTACTCCTGGCCTGCAGATTGTAGGGGGACCAAGCAACCAGTCTGAGGGGTAATCACTCTTGCTTTAACCTGCTTGGATCTTGATTGCAGCCTAGGGTGGAAGTCCTGGGGTGTGTGACCAGCTTGCCAGAGCTTGTGGAGGCTTCAGAGAGGGCACCCAACTAATACCTTCAGCAGTTGAGAAAACCCTAGCAATTGGGACAAAGCTCCCCTGTCTGGTAGCAGAGTCCTACTGTGGCAAAAAGCCCAAAAGTCAAGTCACTGAGTAGCAACACGAGCAGGCAAAGGAAACAAACCAAGCAGAGCAACCCAAATTTACACTCCACTATTCTGGGGACAAAAAGGACTAAAGCATGGAACAGGAGGAAGACAACAAAGTCAGAACTCCTGCACCAAAAGCTTTCAAGAAAAATACGAGCTAGTTACAGGCCATAGAGGACCTTAAAAAGGATTTTGAAAACCAAATATGTGAAGTGGAGGAAAAAGTGGGAAGAGAAATGAGAATGATGCAAGAAAATTATGAAATGAGAGTCAACAACCTGACTGAAGAAAATAACACCTTAAAAAATACATTAACTCAAATGGCAAAAGAGGCTCAAAAAGGCAATGAAGAGAAGAATGCCTTAAAAAACTGAATTTGCCAGATGGAAAAAGAATCTGAAAAGCTCACTGAAGAGAATCATTCCTTCAGAATCAGATTAGAGCAAATAAAAGCTAGTGACTTTATGAGAAATCAAGATAGTATTAAACAGATTCAAACAAATGAAAAAATAGAAGGCAATGTGAAAGACCTCATTGGAAAAACCACTGACCTGGAAAACAGATCCAGAAGACATAATTTAAAAATTACTGGACTACCTGAAAGCCATGATCAAAAAAAGAACCTAGAAATCATTCTTCAAGAAATTCTCAAGGAAAACTGCCTTGATGTTTTAGAACCAGAGGGCAAAATAGAGGTTGAAAGAATCCACCTGAATCCTGAAAAAATCCCCAAAACTCCTAGGAATATTATAGCCAGATTCCAGAATTCCCAGATCAAGGAGAAAATGTTACAAGCAGCCAGGAAAAAACAATTTGACTACTGTGGAAACACAATCAGGATAACAGAGGATCTGGCAGCTTCTACACTGAGGGATGGAAAGGCTAGGAATATGATATTCCGGAGGTCAAAGGAGGTGGGATTAAAACCAAGAATCACCTACACAGCAAAACTGAGTATCATGTTTCAGGGGAAAATATGGTCATTCAGTGGAATAGAGGACTTTCAAGCATTCTTGATGAAAAAACCAGAGTTGAATAAAAAATCTGACATTCAGATACAAGAAGCAGGAGAAGCATGAGAAGGTAAACAGGGAAAAGAAATCATAAGGAACTTACCAAAGTTGAACTATTTACATCCCTATATGGAAAATCAATTAATTGTAACTGATGAAACTTTTCTCAGAATGAGAATAGTTGAAGGGAACAGAAATGTGTGTGTGTGTATATATATATATGTGTGTGTGTGTATATATATGTATATACACACACACACACACACACATATATGAATGTATGTGTATATGTGTGTGTATATATTTAATAGGAAGGGATGATACTTAAAAGGAGAAATTAAGAGGTGAGAGGAATATAATCAGAGGAGATGGGGAGAGTATCAAATGGGGTAAACTATATCATATAGAAGAAGCAAGGGAAAATGGTTACAATGGAGGGGAAGAACAGGAAGGCAAAAGGGAATGGGTCAACCTCATTCTCACTGAATTCGGCTTAGGGAGGGAATGACATACACACTAAATAGGGTATCTCACCCTATTGGAGAGGAAGGGGATGAGAGGGGGGATGGTGGAAGGGAGGGCATGAGGACAGTTGGAAGCACCCACTTTTGAAAAGGGACAGGATCATAGTAGAGAATAGAACAAGTGGGAGGTGGGATAGGAGGGAGGGAAATAGAGTCAGTCTTTTACAATATATTCACTATGGAAACGTTTTGCATAGCTACACACACGTACAACCTATACTGAATTGCATATCTTTCCAGTAAGGGTGGGTGACAAGGGAGGAAGGGAATGAATCTGGAATTCGAAGTTTTAAAATCAAATGTTTAAAATACATACATACATCCACACATATGTACATATATATACTGTTATTAATTTTATTTTACACGTAACAGGGAAATAAGATATACAGGCACTGGGGAATATAGATCCAACATGCCCTACTGGAAAGTCGGAGGGTATATAGGAGAAGATATGGGAGACAGCAGATTGGAGGAGGGGATATCCACTGGGATCGCTATTTTGCGGTGGTGGGTAGGGGAAAATCAGGAAGAAAATTTGCAAATCAAAATCTTGTGGAAATGAATAATGTAACCTAGAAGCTAATAAAGCATTTGAATAATAAAAAAATAAATGAACATAATAAGTGCCTAATTAAAAAATATATATATATATATTAAACATCAATACTACTACTGGTTCTACTTTTTTTCACTTTGTATCATTTCATAAAGGTCTTTCCAGGCTTCTTTGTATTCTTTATATTTTATGTTCTTATTAGTATTATAATTTTTCATTAAACTAATGTAACATAATTGTATCATTATTGGACATTTCAGGCTACTTGCCATTGAAAAAATTATTATTAACACTGCCGTGAAAATCTTTGAAACATGCTGCTCTGATTTTGTGAGCTTTGTTTCTAAAATGGAGAAAATAAGTTAAATTTCTCAAGAATCCTAAACTTCTATATCTAATACCTGGAATTCTTGAACTTTTCCTTTCTAATCTAGGTCACATTAGACACACATATTAGAACTCGCAAAAGAGGTCATCACAGGTGAAGCCAGCAGTAAACATCCCTATCTGATGATTCAAAGTGTACAATTAGACTATGATCTATATAGAAGCACAATTTTTCTAATAATTAGTACACAGGTAAGTACCAAGCTGTCCTTAAAATTTCTGCTGTCTTCTCTTCAGTTATAAGCCTAGAACAAAAATTATGATAATCAAAAACCTCTTTATTATGTACCTAATTGTATATACCACTATTCAAAGAAAATGATAATAGAATCTCACCTATCTATGCCACACCTACTAAATCTCAAAATTTTCCAGGTAATTGTAGCAGCAAGCACCCCAAGCGCGTTCTCAGGGTTTGCAGCTACCACAGGTTCTTGGATCTGCTTTGTTAAAGGAAAGCAACTCAAAATGGGTTAACAAGCTTACTTTAATCAGTCAGACATATATCGTTTACCTTATTCAGGAGAAAAGGTCAGCACCCTGAATCTCAAAGTATACAGGCATAATTATCAAGACAGAAACATCAAGTAGACATTTCCAAACTGCCCAACCATTACATCCATACCCAGTCAACATCTGGGTTTCCACATTCTGGGTTTTTCAAAGCCGGGGGACTCTCAACAACGGCTTCCCAGAATTCAGATCAAATCACAGAACACTTCTCAAAGTGAGTCCCAAAACAAAGCTACACATCAGTGCTTATATAGCCTTCTCCTGGCTCAGAGAATGTAACAACCTTTTTGACCCACTGGCCAATCAAAAAATATCTACTGAAAAACAAGCCTCCCTCCCCAGGCTTCTGGTGCACTTTAGCCTAGGGGCAGGGAAGATCTTTAAATCTGCATTTCCATTACAGTAATTTAGGAAGGTATTGGGCAGGGACGGGGGATTTCATTTTAAAGATAATAATAAATACTTTTCAAGTATTTGTTAAAAGATGTCACCAAGGGGCAGCCAGGTAGTACAGCAAGTAAGAGCATCATTCCCAGTGTTGGGACGACCTGGGGATCTAATCCAGGCTCAGACACTTAGCACCCACCCAGAAACACCTGGCCCTGTAACCTTGAGCAAGTTACTTAACCCCAATTGCTCTTAAAAAAAAAAAAGATGTTGCCAAAAGTCAGTACACTCTTAAGTTTTGTTAACTTAAAACTGCACAAAGACTTCTGGGACATCCTGTATAATAACAGCTTGATTTATACTTAAGATGTTTTGACACAGTTACAAATGATTTATAGTTACAAAGAGTTTTTGCATACATCATCTAATTTACTTCTCATAATCATCTTATAAAGAAGACAGCACAAGTGTTATTATATACATTTTAAAAATAAGGGTAAGCATTAATGTGGCATGCTGTGACAGGTAGGGTAGTCAAGTAGTAAGTATGCTGGTCTTGGTGTTAGTAGAGACCTGGGTTCAAATCTTGACTGACGCTGACTAGCACCTGTGATCAAGGGTAAGACAGGCCCAACTCCATCATCTGTAAAATGGTGATAATATCACCTGTATCTATTTCATTGGCTTGTTCTGAAAATCAGATGAGATACTGTATGTGAAGTGCTTTGTGAACTTGAGAAAAGTTTATACAAATGTTAACGATTATTTCAACTCCATATACACTCAAATGCCAAGTTCTGTATTTCTTTGCAACCTCACTAAATTGAAACTCTTTCTCATCAACTCTCTCAACCTGATTAACTACTTATATATGAAAGGGCCAGAAGGGCATAATATTTTATACTTTTCACTAAGAACTATTCTGATGCAAACGTGTGGTATGCTGATGGCCCTTGGCTGTCTGAGGCTATGCCATGGAAGCACAAGCTCTGACAAGGTCTTCTAAGCTAGTAATACTTTTGGTACAATCCCAGTAACAAAGAAATATAAAAAGGAGTTGATAAAGTTTATTTCATCTTAAGTTCAAGGACAATACAAAACATCCATTCACCAAGAATGTGGACACTTGAAATGTCCATAAGCACAAGTACATTTGCTGAGGACATAATGCTCCAAACCAAGTCAGTATGTACCTTGACATTTTTTTAGACTGGATCTGTGATTTCACTGAAAGAAGCAACTCCCAGTGAGAAAACTCCCTTCCATTAATGCTAATAAACACCAGCTTTGCAACCTATAGAGATCTGCCTGGAGCACTGAGAGATTGAGGAATTCTTCCAAAGTCAGTACATGTCAAAGGCAGAACTTGAACCTAGGTATTCCTGACTCCGAGGTTGCCTCTAGAGTCTAGAGTCCTCCCTCTTGAACTTGACCTTAGGTCAATAGGTACAATATAAAGTTAGCCATAGAGAAGGATAGCAAAAAATTATGTTGGGAAGTAAAGTTGAGATGAATAAAAAAAAAGGAAACAAAGGGTTATGGACGTAGGAATCATTTCAGAATCAGTTGTTGTACATGTAATCAGATCAACTGGTTACAGCCAAGAACAAAATGAACACAAAATTATGAGAATAAAAAAATTACAATAGTTCCAAGGCAACATATTTAAACATTTAAGGAAGTTGTTTACTCTGAAAAATGGAAATACAGTCGAATTCAACGAACACTTTTATTAAGCATCTACTTTGTGCACCTACTTTAACAAACTAGTGATACCAAGATGAAAAGTATCAGTTTCTGGATGTCCATCAAGTGGTGAATGACTAAACAAGTTGTGGTATATAGCCATGATGGAATACTACTATATCAACAACTTTGAGCAACCAAGCCATGTTGACTAGTATAAATACCCAAATTAGCTACAAAGAACTTATCTGCATCCAGAGAAAGAACTGATAAATAGAAGTAATGTATAGTATAGATTTATGTATATGTACATAACATGTTTCCCTGATAATAAGACACTGTCTTATTATTTTTTTGGAAAGAAAAACACCAGAGGACTTATTTTCAGGGGAGGGCTTATGTTGTCCTGCCTCAGCTCTCCTCCGCAGCACTGCTCTCAATGGCGGCAGCAAGCAAATCACTGGGGAAGAACAGGATGACGTGCTCACTGCTGCAGCTCTGATTGGATGCAGCTCGGAGCGCGGCGTGCGTTTCACCTGGGGGGGGGGGGACGGTGCATACAGAGGGTACCGTAATGTAGTGTGTAGCGCAGGGGATCACCTTCACTACAGTAGCAATCTCAATAGGGCTTATTTTGGGGGGAGGGCTTATTTTAGAGGAATCTTACACAGTAAGGGGAGGGCTTATTTTCGGGATAGGTCTTATTATCGGGGAAACACGGTATTTGTGTCTCATGGAGTGGGGGGGAAGCGAGAAGGAAAAAAAAGAAAGTTACATGATAACTTTATTACATATTTAAAAGGAAAAGTTAAGTTGTAGTTTCATATGTAATCCTCTTTTTTCTATTCTACTTTGTTATGGAAATGCCTATTTCATTTCTTAAGTTCTGAGTAAAAGGAAAAAATTTAATGGTTCCTTTCCTCAAGGAGCTAACATTCTACAGAGAAGATAAGACATCATCATCATATTATTATTATGGTAATTTCCAAGTGTTTTCCACATATTATCTTGTTTACTCCTCATAACAGCTCCATGCAGAAAAGACTATAGTTTTTGTTATTCCCCTTTTACAGATGAAAAAACTGAGATACATTAAGTGATTTATCTATGGTCATATAACTGGCAAATATCAGGCAGGATTCAAACCAAATCTCTGCCAACTCCAAGTCTTGTATTCTTTCCACTACAACATCTTGCCTTTTAAATATGTACCCCCCCAAAAGACAAATACAAGATAATTTGCGGAGAAAGACAGCATTGACAACTGGGGGAATGAGAGAAGGTTTCACGGAAGAGCTTATTTTCCTAAAAGAGGACTTGAACAAAGGATTCCAAAAGTCAGAGTTGAGAAAAGAAATGTATTCCAGGCTTGTGTTGATGCATGAAGGTAGCAATAAAACTGTTTAGTTTAGAGAACACAGCAATCTAGTTTGGTTAGAATATAGAGTTCTTTAAGAGGAGAAAG
Organism: Petaurus breviceps papuanus; assembly: GCF_028583685.1. Classification (NCBI taxonomy): domain Eukaryota; kingdom Metazoa; phylum Chordata; class Mammalia; order Diprotodontia; family Petauridae; genus Petaurus; species Petaurus breviceps. Next base: position 778,977 of record NW_027187407.1, read on the forward strand.
ATGGCCAGATTATAGTAGGTCTTAAATGCCAAATGGAGGCATTTAAATCTTTTATTCTAAAGGCAACAAGGAACAATAGTGAAGCAGAGGAGTGACATGGTCAAACCTGTGCCTTAATTTGACATATTTGATAATTTGACAGCTCTGGGGGACATAAATAGGAAAAGTGACAGATTACAAACTGATAGAACAATTAGGAGGCTATCACAATAATCTAGGTGACATGATAGGAGTAGATATTGGGTCTGATACTTATTCTTTCTTAAATAAGTTTAAATAATTGTTTTTAAAATGCCACCACAGGGAAGGCAGAGCCAGAAACTGCCTCAGCCAGAAAACATTTGACCTCCTGCTAAGCAGTGACACTGCAGCCAAGGGCAACACCAGTTTAGCGTACAAGCCCATATTATGATTTAAGATTATTAGTACAATCACCTCATAAAATAGCTTAAAGCAGGAATGAGAAAGGAACCTGCTACCAAATCATCCCAAGAACTTAAGAGATGAAACTAGAAGGAAAATAAATAGAAATAAAATGGAAGACAACAACATTTCTAGAGAAATTTATTCTCATTATTTATGAAAGCAGAACCACAACATTTAGGCTATCCACTCCAGCAACCCCACTGCTATATGATTAAGTAGAAAAAACCTTGAAAATAAAATCAACAGGAACACATGGACCTGACCAATATATATTGAAGAAATCTATACGGTAAAAAAAACAAAATTCTAAAGCATTCCTAGATTGATTTTCAAGATCTCTTAAAGTGGAAAAGCATCCAAAAGAACGAAACGGATCATACATGGCATTATTACAAGAAAAAAGGAAAAAGCAATTATAAAGATTTCAAAAGTTCCCGCAATATCTTCTGGAGGGGGTCAATGTGCTTTCTCATTATTTCTATAAAATCTTTATCAAATGGTCTCTGCATATATGAAAAATATCCTAGATGAAAATGAGAAAACAGGTGTTTAATATAAAGGCACAGAAAAGATAAGATCCAAATGTTTTTATTATTTCTGGATCACCAAAAAAGCAATTCATTCCCTAAAGCAAAAACAGCTATAAAGACTGCTCCAAGAAGGAATATCTATCACACGTATGTTCAGGAGACAGGATTTCTTAATAGATGCAGCCATAAGGATAACTTTGGTCAATGATCTGCTGGATATCAACACTGATTGATCCATAAAGCAAGGAGATATAATCTCACCAAAGGTATTTCTAAGACATGATAAGAAGAAAAGGAGTTGGGTCAATCATATAGTGACAGTAGTAGGCTTAGAGATAACCTGAGAGTTGTACTGGTACCAATGAAACAGGAAAGGAACCAAAGGAAAACAGCCCGTGTATTAGATAGAAACTCCATGTAAGATAAAATGTCAACAAAAACTACATAGAGTAAAGATGAATGTATGGCTTCTAATTTGCACTAGGGAAAGGAATATCTATAATGTTAAGATCAAAGATGTGATGAATTGTCAAGGTCAAGAATAGGTACATTTTACAAGAGGAAAGCAAAAGTAACTACATACCTAGGATGGAGAGCTAAGATCACAAATATTTAACCTCCATGCTAAAAGGGTCAGGGTAGGAGGCCCTTCTCACATTAATATGAGAAATCTTTCACAAAGAAAGCAAACTCTCAGTATGGAAGAGAGCCAGTTTGCTAGAATTTAAGTAGAGTCTTTGCCCTTATCACCCCTTCCCATATTCCCCATTGTTATCAATTAAACTTTTAGTAGCCATTATACCCAGCACTGAATTAGTGTGTACAAAAAGCATAAGACTGGCCCTGTTCATAAAGTGCTTAAAATCTTGCTAAATAAAACACAGATACAGATATATATGACTAGTAAACATGCTAATATATGTATATTTTTAATTATACATCTATAGTAGCTTGGTAGAGTGAAAAGAGTAATGGACTTGGGAGTCAGAAGACCTAGGTCTGAATCCTGGTACTGCCATTTATCAACCATGTAACACTGGGCAATCACTTAGAATCTTTATTCATCAGTTTCCTCATCTGCAAAATGAGATTTAATATTGTAGTATTTACCTCACAGAATTCTTGTATCCAATAACATAACATATATAATAAAGTCCTTTGCAAGCCTGAAAGTGATGTGTGTACATGTAGTATAAGCGATCACATAGATATGTAATGTATGTAATATAAGCCATCACAATTCTATCACATAGCCAGCTTGGCAAAAAGTAAAGAAGATAAAATTTTAGGTAACAGAAATTATTAACAAGTAAAAATATTAACTAGAAAGTCTGGACTCAAGGTATACTCTACTGTTCCAGACTTATAAGCTTAGAATTACTTTCCAAGCTTAGCTTCATTTATATACATACATACATACACACACACACACACACACATATCCCATGGTAACAATTCCTGCATCTTTTCCACATCACAACGTTTATCCTACTCCTGACAACTAATGGTCTACTCCAGGTCTAGGTCACAACACAGAATTTAGAACTGGAAGGGATCTTAGAAGTCATCATCTAGTACAATACCTTCATTTCAGATTAGGAATCTGAGGCCCAGATAGACTGAGTGACTTGCCCTCAGCCTACCTGCTTCATACCTTACTATAATTAATAGTCTCCATCCCATTTCTACCTGGAAGTCATATTACAAAGAGCTGTAATTTTCCATATGATTGTTTTGATCACATCACTCACCTGTTCAGAAAGTTATAAGGGCTGCCAAATACTTTCACAACCAAATTAAAATTTTTCATGGGACTTTAGACGGACCTGGAAGGGAAAAGAGAACAAAAGCATGTTATGTACTCCTTATTTTTTAATTGATTTGATCCCCCCTGGTTAAAAGGCAAGGGATTTGGGTTAAATTTTTACCTCCTGTTTTTAAGTTTATTGAACTATTTCTTCTTGCTGACATTTTAAAAGGTTATAATAAAGACTTTTTAAAAAAAATCATTATTTTTAAAGCTTTATTGACCAATTGTCAACTTCCTTTTCATCACATGTGCTTTCCTTTATAATCCACATTATCATATGCTCCACCCCAACCAATTCAACAAGTATTTCTTATAAGCCCTCTACAAACAAAGCACTGCTCTAGGTGCTGAGGAATACAAAGACAAGATAGAAAACAAATATTAACAAGGAAGTCAGACTCCTCATTTTTCATTCCCCAACTCGTTTACCAACTCCATCTTCAAAGCATTATACCCCCTTTCCAACTACCAACCCCATTATTTCCCTCCTTCTAAACTCTGTGCAAGTGTCCTTTCCTATTAAGAGGCCTAACATACTGGACTCGAAATCACATCCAGAAATCTAGCCCCTGCATCCACACTTGTGGAATTTTGGGCAAATCACACAATCTCTCTGGATTTCAATTTCCCCATCTATAAAAACAAACATGCTTGACCTGTCTATCTCACAGGTTGTTGTGAGGTTCAAATGGAACAAAGTACATGAAAAAAGAAACTCCATGCAAAGGTGGTGCATTAAGAAGCCTGCAAGGTCTTACCTGGGCAGGTTAAGATACCTAAAGCTATCCATTAACGCTGGCATACCTGTTTATAACATTCATTCATTCGACAAACATCACCTATGTGTTAAGCACTGAGGATACAAAGAAGGACCATAAGAAAGTCCCTGCTCTCAAGAAACTTATGGCACTCTAATGACAAAGACAACATACAAACAAATATGTACAAAGTAATCTATATACAGAATAAACAGGAAATTATTAAGAGAGGGAAAGGACTGGCATTAAGAGGGGTTAAGGAAGGAAGCAACAGATTTGCTTTTGTGCTTTCCACTCTTCTACTTTTGCATTTGTTTTGCTAGTAGCCTTGGCTTGGACAGCCAGTGCCATCATTCATTCTTTCCTTCATCCAGTAAACATTTATTAAGTGCCTACTATGTGCCAGGCACAAGGCTAAGTGCTAGGGAAACAAAATGAGGCGAAAACAGTCTCTGCCCTTAAGGAGCTTGCAATCTACTGAAGTCAACATGCAAACAAATATATACAAAGCAAGCTAAATACAGGATAAATAAGAAATGATTAAAAGAGAAAGCACTGGAATTAAGAGGGGTTGGTTAATAACTGCTTATTATTAATAACCCTTTATTAAAAGGCCAATAAGGAAGCAAAAACCGATTTATGTTTGCCACTGTCCTTTACACTATTCCATTGCATTTGGTTTACTAGTCTCCCTGATTTAAGACAGCCAACGCCATAATGAAGGGCTGAGTTTCTGACGTAATCCTCATAGTTGCAGGCAAACAGAGCAAGCTCTTTCCCCTCTTTTTATGGGGGGGGGAGGGGAGAAAGAGAAAAGTAAATTGTCTCTCACGTTTTTCTTCCAGTTAATTCATAAATTTCTCAGAATGAAAATATCTGGGCAGATTTATCCTTGCTCTGCCCACTGATGCATGCACTACCTAGGGACATTTCAAAATCACTTAGAGCTCTCTTTTCGGGGGGTGGGGGTGGGTGGAATTCCGGTTCCCCGCCAGCTCCAACAGTCCTGGGGGGTCACTCGTCGCTGTCCACTCTCTGGCCACCCGCCAGGCCCTCGATATGGGTCTGAGTGGCCAGAGCATACTTCCCATCACTTCAAAGTCTAGGCCGCCCCGACCGGAGTGTCGTATTATACGGCCTGGCCATTCGTTGTCTTTTCGTTTTTACTGACACCCCCGGCAGGTTGTGAGGGGAGCAGGAAGAAAAGGTCTTCCCCTCTCCCAGCGTGGGGCCAAACGTCCCAAGGTCCAGGAAGAATGACCCGGGAACGGGAAGTGGTGGCGGGACAGATGCCCTCCCTCTCCGGGCCAGACCTCGAGGAAAGGGCAGTGGGGGGAGGGGAGCCGCATCCTACCCACCCCTCCAACCCCACACCCCCACCCCAGGCCCGAGGCCTGAGGTGAACTAGCGCAAGCGCGAAGAGCGGGGATCCAGCTGAGAAGCCCGAGGGAAGAGGAGCGGGAGCCGGAGGGGGCGGGGTCCCACGCACCGCCCGGATTCAGCCCTGCGTCCGGAGCCGCGGACCCGTGGCGAAATCGCTCTCGCTTCGTCCCTCCCACCGCGACGGCACCCAGCGAAGAGGTGAGTGAGAGAGAAAGCGGCGGAAACCGTTAAAGGTTGCTCCCTACGGTAGAACACGCAGCACTCACCTGGAAGCAGCTGCAGGTGAAGCCTCCACCCCCCCCCACCCCCTACCCCCAACTCCCGCAACTAGCCACGTCAGTCCCGGAACCCGGCCAGAGGCACCGCCTTCCTCCTCCTCCCTGAGAAAATATTCGCCAATTGGAATGGAGACCAAAGAGACTAAGGGCAAATGGACCAATCGAAACAACCGGCCCTTTGGGCGTTACCAAGGAGACCCGACACTTTCCCCCCCCCATCCTCCCTTTCTTTAGTTGTGTAACGCCCAACAACAAAGATTAGAACCAATCAACGACTTGCCTCCGCTTCCTCAAACGAACAGCCAATAAATCTCGCCGAATGGAAATATGGAAGAGGCGGGGAGGGGAGGAGGTTTTAGGGGAGGTGGGGGAAGGTGGGAGGTTTGGGCGGGGGGGAAAGGGGAGGGGAAAGGGTGTCCCGGGAGAAGAAAGACCCGGAAACGGATGTGAGGGACGAAAACAGACCAAAAAGAGGGGGGAGTGGGAGGTGTTTTGGGTGACTAGGCAGGCGCGACTACTAGTTTACACCCAGGGGCTGCTCCGCGACTTCTCAAAGCGTCATTAGCCCTGAGATTTGTGGGCGATTGCCGGAATTGGAACGTCCGCTAATGTTTGGTTTCCTTGGACACTGGAACCCTAGTCTGTCCTGCTGAGCCAAGCCATTGCTGACTTCATTGAGAATAATGAATGTGCTTGACTTTTAAATGGGGTTGGTCTAGGGAATTACTGACCCAATCTTGGGGCACGCTTTTCTGGATTTTCCGTAAAGCAAATCATTAGGTGATCAGGGCCTCCCCAAAGTGGTGGAGGAAGGGATCTACACAGTATTATTGTGAAGGTCAAATGAAATAAAAGCTCTTGGCAAACTTTAAAGCCCTTGCAGATTTCGTCATCTGAGCTAACTCATTTTATGAATGAGGAAAGTGCCCAAAGTCGCAGGACCAAGACCAGAGGCTAGTTCAGACCAGTGCTCTTTCCCCCTTTTGCAATCTGTCCCACCCTTTAAATGAAACTGGTGACCAAGGTCACCAATTATCTCTTTACTGCTAAATCCAATAGTGTTTGACACTGCTGGCCACCCACTCCTGAGTTTTCATCCATAGAATGAGAGGACTGGTTTATGTAATTTTTACATATGGCTCTAAAGTTTGCAAAGCCTTTACATTTATTATCTCATTTGATTCTCACTACCATGAACCAACGAGCATTTATCAAGCGTTTACTAGGTGCCATGCTCTTCTAAGTGCTGGGCATACAAAGAAAGACAGAAAGGGTCCTTGCCCTCGGGGGATTAAGCTGAAATACAAAATTTTGTGTGAGGGGTAATATGTAATCGTCATGCTAGAAAAGGAGTCTGGAGTCTAATGGCATAGACGTATGCAAACAGCTCTGTTTAAGCAAAATATGTACAGGATAAAATGGAAATAATTTCAGAGGAAGGGCACTAATGATGGAATCCTAATAAAACTGCCCCCAGCCCCAATATTCTTTTTTTTTTTTTTTTGCCTTTTTGGAGGGCAATTAGGATTAAGTAACTTGCCCAAGATTACACGATGAGTTTGTTTTTTTTATGTGGTGTTAAGTGTCAGAGGCCTGAACCGAACTCTGGTCCAGCTGACTCCAGGCGGGGGCTTTACTCACTGCCGCTACCTAGCTGCTGGAAGCCCCAATATTCCAACTTCATTATAGACCTGGCACCACTGAACCACAGGCCCGCTGTATCTACCTACCCCCCCCCCCCCAAGTCCTAACTTCTTCATATATGCCTCACTGTTCACTAGACCAACCAGTATGTTCCTGAACTCTTAGTTCCCACAGAAACCGCAGGTGTGTCCATGTGATGGGAACCTAGCTACTGCCTCTACCTGGTCAGTGCCCCCAGACCCATTCCTACAGAAACAGCTGTGTTCTTGTATTCAATCACAATCACATCATCCATCTAGCCCAAGACAGGACCACAATGCCTAACTATCTTGTCCCGACAGGATCACAATAGCTAAACCAGTTGGTGGCCAGCATGACCAGAATGTTTAACCACCGAACCATAAATGGACCCCTCCTCCATTACATAATCCCTTAACAAACTCCTCCTGCCTTTTAATATTAATAATATTCCTCTATTCTATGTAAATTTCTGTTATGCAATTGCATCTTTACCTTATAAAAATCCATCTTGCTTTCTCTAAAGTTGCTGATTCCTCTTGGAACTTAGCCCACTTCATGAGAGGCATCAATCTCATTAAATAACTATACTTGGATTACAGGTGGTCTGACCGAATTCTTTCAGACGATTCTACCACAACACATCATGAAATCCCAACAGTTTTGGGTTGTGCAAATGTAACAGTTTTTGGTGTCCTTGGGTTTAAACTGCAGCACTAGCATTAAGGGAAAGGGGAAAGACTCCTTGCTGAAGGCAGGAAGTGGAGATGGGGGGGGGGGGGAAGCATTGCAGTTATATGAGCCAGCCAGTGAAAAATGCAAGAAAATCTAAAGATGGAGCTTCTTGTGGGAGGAACAAAAAGGCTAGTGTCACTGCATCATAGAGTACATAGAGAGGAACAAAGTGTAAGAAGACTGGCAAGGCAGGAAAGAGCCAGGTCATGGAGGGCTTTAAAAGCGAAACAGAAGATTTTGTGTTTGGTCCTGGACTTAATAGGGAAGCATGGCAGTTTGTTCAATGGGGGAAGTGAGGACAGACTGGAACACTAAGAAAATTCCTATGGTTAGCTGAGTGGAGAAGTAAGAAGAGATTAAGGCAAGGACAATAATCAGAGGGCTATCTCTATGAGTCATTAGGTGATCAGGGTCTCCCCAAAGTGGTGGAGGAGGGGAAAGGGTTGCATAGAAGAGATGTTGTGAAGGTAGAATTAACAAGACTTGGCAATGGATTGAATATAGGGTGTAAGAATGAGGAATGGAGGATGTTTCCTAGGTTTGTTAAATCATAGTCCTGTGAAGTAGAAAAACTGAGGTTTACAGGTTAAGCAACATGTCTTAATAGTGACTAATATTCTTTGGGAATGAACAGGAAAACCACTGATTGATCCTTTTCAGTCTCCTTTGCAGGAACATCACCCCTGAACCCTAATTCTGCTTATGTGTGCCCCAACGATCTATATTAAGTCCTCTCTACTAACGGTCTTATTCTCTCCAATGGACTCAATTGTCATTATTATGCTGATGATTCCCAATTCCAAGTATCTCTCATCTCTTTTCTGAGCTTCAGTCCCATCTCATCAACTTGTCTATTAGACATTTCTTTCTAGATGTCTTGTGGTAACTTCAAATTCAACATGTCCAAAACAAAATTAGTTTTTTTCTCTTAACCCCACCACTTCCCCTATTTCTGAAAAGGGCACTTCTATCCTTCCAAGTCACATGGGTTTGCAATCCAGGAGTCATCCTTCTGAATCTTCCCTCTCACTCCACCTTCCCCTATGCAATCAGATGCCTGATCCTGTTGATCCTACCTTCCCAACAACTTTCACATTCACCCCATTCCCTCTGATTACATAGCCAATACCTTAGTTAAGACCCTTATCATTTCTCACAGTCTCTCCCTTCTCCATCCATTGTCCATAAAACTGCCAAATGAGAGACATGACCATCTTATTCCTTACTTTGTCCAGTTAGGATAAAATACAAATTCCTCTGTTTGGCATTAAAGCCATTGACTATTTGACTCCAGACTTTTCCAGGATGACTGATTATAACATTACTGTTCACACACTTTTATTGGACTATTTGATGTTCCCTATGACATTTTATCTTCTATCTCCATGTCTTTTCACAAGCTGTCTCCCATGCCTAGAATTGTATCTTTGCTCATCTCTACTTCTTGGAATCCCTAGTTCCTTCCATGACTGCTCAGCTCCCAGCTCCTGATTGAGGCTTCTCCTGATTTCCCCTGTTAGTCACATCTTACAAACTACCACTGATTTCATTTTGTATATATCTTCTATCTACTGCACTTAACTCTATATATGCAGTATCCTCTATCCCCAGTACAATGTAAGGCTCTTAATGGCAAGAACTGGGTTTTTTTTTCTTTGCATGCCCAACACTTAGCATAGTAGTGGAATGAAACCTGTGATTTTATAGGAAATGCCCAGATGAAGAAACCAAGGCAGGTTGGCATCTTCTCTGCAGTTTAGGAGATTCCTAGAGGTGCTTAATAATTAATTGTTATTTAATTGACTTGGACAAGAAAATCCTGAAGGACAGGAACTGCACAGGGTGAGATCTGTGTAGCAATAGTAGGCAAAGCACAAAATTCAGAAGCAGTCGGAGGAACTACACTAGTGTAGCCCACAGGTAAGAGAATACCAAGTCAACCTCAAGAGTCTGGGAGCCCATTGGCTGGGTCAAGGGATACCCGAGAGGAAGAGCCTCTCAAATTTGTGTAGAGAGAAAGCCTGCAGACTCCAAGGGAAGGACTCAGTGAGAGGGCTGTCAGGTGACTGCAGGCAGGCAGGTGACCTCCTGCTGGAGGGAGAGGAAGGGAAGGGCCTCTCCCGTGAGAATGGAGAAAGCACAGTCCAAACCCCAAGGAAATTTGGAGGGATATCAGGAAGTTCTGGCTAATAGTTTAGATTACAAAATTGGAATGAATTGCCAAATTATAAAGGGAAGAATAAGAAAAAAAAATGATCAAGTGAAACTGGCTTGTATATTCGTTCTTTGTGTTTCTGTATAAAGTGTCTGTGTAATTAACAGCCTCTGTGTTCAAGGGTGGGAAGAAAGGATGAGCCAGATTCCCCCTACACCTGGGGATCTATGCCTAGGTTATCTTAAAGCAAATCTTACCTGGCCTCCATTAGATCTGGAGGCCAAGCAAATATGTGATTTGTGCCAAGGATTTCTGACAGTCCTCTGTGAGTTTTTAGAACTTTCCTGTCAGTTTCTCTATCTGTTCTGTTTTTGTGTTGCTGTGGGAAGGAGTGTGAGTGAGTAATCTAACACACTGTAAGGTTTAAACTGCAACTGGACTGCTGAACATTTCTTTGGAATGCTATTATCTCTCTCCCTGCTCCTCCCTTCTCCCGATGCTGAATGAAGGCTGGAGAGAGAGAGAAAGAGAGGCAGATATTGTCTTTTTAGATTATATGATGGCAAATGCAATTCAAAGAGTGTAGGAGAAGCATCAGGTCAGAATTAGAAAGAAATAAAATATGTGTGGTTTTAAAGGGGCTTTAATCAAAGTCCATCAGAAGGGTGAGTAGAAAAGCAAGAAAGTTTAAGCATGTAGCAAAGGAAGGAGCATGGGTAAGAAGTTAAGATAGGTATAAGTTATTTGCTATTAGAAAGTGTGACAGAAGTTTTAAGATTTTTAAAAGTTTGAAAATCTCTTCATTCCACTCTGGCCAAGTGGAGAGAGGAGAAGGCAATAAGAAAGGGAGGGAATCTTCTCCCCTCAGATCAGAGGCAGGCAGAAGAACATTTAACTATTTCCTGCCTCATCTAAAAGAGGAAAGTTTTGTGTATCAGAATGCAACTGAATACATTCTGGTCATTTTTGAAGAGTGTCACTCCTGATTCAATGCTAAAGATATATAGTATTTTGCACTGAGGCAAATTAGGAAAATACATAGATCTGTAAAAGAGACACCTCAGGTGTGAAGTTTTGAGCTCTCCAGTACAGAAGGGGTCACCAGGATCCCACCCACTCACTGGCAGATTCAAAGCTCTCACTTTCAAAGAAGTTCTAAGGAGTGGACACATAAGTGAAATTTATGGGAGTCAAAGTTAGAACAGCTAAAAACATTTGAGCAGATTTTGTTAAAGCCTCTCCCAGCAGATCAGATTAAGGAAAGAGAGTGCTGAAGAATAGTAGGGAATTTGAGTTACCCTCCCCCACTTGAAAGCTATATCCAGGGGACCTACTGGTAACAGCCCTGGGTCCCTGGGAATCCTAAAGCCCCTACTTCTAGGAATGCAGATGTCCCTCTTCCCTTTCAAACCCCTGGGTCCACAAGCAGATTCTGCAACTGTGGGGAGAGGAGAAAAGCCTCTGCACTCGGTAAGGCTAATTTTCTATCAATAATTTTTGTATGTGATGATTTGGAAACGAAATTAATGCAATTAACGTAATTGTGTTGTGATGGTATCTCTAGATTGTAAAATCCTCTTGTACTATAAAAATTGAGTGACCATTGTGAACCAGAAATGGTGTTAGATAAAGCAGTTTTCAATCTGAATTTTGTTGAAACTAGAAGATGGAAAAAAAGTTGTGTAAAACCAGCTATGTTACTTTATCAATTCTGTTAACCCTATTTTATAATGTTTATTTCATTTGAATTGGATTTTTATGTCATAAAATCTGATAATTTAAAACTGTTACATTTGGGATACAAACAGGTAGTAATAATAATAATAAACTTTTTAGAAGATATGACTAGGAATGGGTAATTGGAATAGTAAGGAAGGAAATAAATTTGTGGATATATTTCCTTTCTGAGGACCAAGTGTATCAGAACTTAGAAATATATAGTTACATGATCAAAAGGTACATGTTGTTATTTGGCATTAAGAAAGTGATTCACTGTAAGTCCCCCTTCCCCCCCGCCCCCGAAATTTTATTTACCTTAGTTTTACTGTTCAGTAAGGGGATGGTGGTGGAATCCACATCCTAAGGATTATTATGGGACTGATATAATTGTAAAGGTGCTTGGTACAATGCCTGGTACAAAACAACAGTGCTATTTGAGTGTAAACTGTGTAAGCTAAAAATTGTTTCATGTTTGTTAATGTTATGTGGAATTTTCCTTAAGTGTGAATTTTATGCCAATGGTAATGGGATGAATGATTTTCTGTGCAAAACAATTTGGAAATGACTAAATTAAGATCACCAGATTGGTAATGACTTGATTTGGGTTTTAAAGTCTAAAGTTAGGTACATGATACTTATTGATGATATTGTTATTGGTAAACAGTTGTATTAAAAGAAAGTTTATTTACAAAAGTATGCTCATGAAAGGTAATTATGTGAAGAAAAGACCTGTTAAACCTCCCTGTATAAATTTTGTTAATTATTTGGGAAAGATTTTATGACCAGAGAATTTAGTAACTGTATAGTAGTTAGTGATATCAGGATAAACTGTTTTTGAAAAAGGGAAATATTCTTATGAAGAAATGTTTTGCAAGATCTTTGGTATGAGATGATGGGGAACAGATTAGCAGACAAGAAAGTTAAGGAGGCTGCCCTGTCCATAAAATCTACAAAGAGGGATGTGTTGAATCCCCAAGTCCCTAGGACAAAAGCAATACTTGTGTTCATAGAAGCTGAAAGGGAAAATTTAATTAAGTTTGGGAAGACTCAAATTGAGCAAGGCTATTGGTTGTTGCTTGATGGGAGAGAAACGGTCAATCAACAAATCTTCGAAGTGTCTTATATGCAAGGAAGTAAACAAAAGGGTATTAAGAAAGCAGTGTGAGTCTCCTGACAGAAAAGCTAGGAAAGACAGACCCTGAGATTTAGAGTGGTGTTTATGGGTTCCAGAATAGTGAAGTAGTTTCAGAAGTTTTATGGAAAAGACTGAGAACAAGATGGGAGACACAAGATGAGAGAGACAAGAAAAATTTTATAATCCAGGATGGGGAAGCAATCTCATTAGCCCTGGGAAAGTAAGCAGGGAGAGAGGAACAGCAGGTAGAGAAGTCTGCCCATTAGTGTATTGAATAGTATCTGTAGTGAACTGTTTATAATCAGAATGATTTGATGAAGCTGTGGGAATTTGTTTTAATGCTAAAAACAAAAATTGTTAATCGATTACTGTATGTGGAAAGGGGAAGACTGGATGAAAACTTTATTTTGATTAGTTTTGCTCATTCAGAACAGTCCTCCTGCTACTGTATGATGTTGTAAAACTGCCAAAGTCCCTAGAAATCATCTCTATTAGGCAAGGTCATTCAGCCTGGGAAAGTGAGCTTGTTTTAGTTATGAAGCTCCTAAACAAAAAATTTGACTTGCTGAGAAGTAGCAAGTCTATGTACAAAAGAGTAGAAAGGATCTCTAACAATTAGCTTTACCAGGACGAGTTCAAAAATTGTGAAGGGAAAGATGTTAAAGGGAATCCCTTTTGCATGTGAGTCCTGGTAAATCTTTGTGGTATGTTAAGGTAAAAAGGTTTGGGAACTAAAGTGCATGTGAATGCTTTGTCCAGTCAGGTCCCTATTTTTCATCTTTATAGCAATTCAATGGAAAGTTAGGCATAAGGCAAATTATGAAATCTTGCTGTTTTAAGGACATCCTTCCAGAATATTTTTGAGAATAATTAGATAACACAATTAATTGGCTTGTGAGGTAGACATTAACGTCTTTGTTTATTTACTCTAGGATTCCAGCACAGAACAGTTAGTAATAGAGATGAGTAGATTGAGAAGATAATTGAAGGTTTGATTAGAAATATGGAAGGCAGAAAGATTTGGAACTTGATTTTATAATTAATAGCTCAATCATATTTGAGAAGAAAAGGAAATTAGGATACAAATGCAATATTGAATCATTATCCCATGGACTGAGATTGGGATCATAAAGTTACTGTAGAAAAGTTATATCTGTGTATATGTGTGGAATGGGGTCCCAGTGTAGTTCAAAGTGTAATTGGGTATTAATGCAATTAACTGAATTAATTGTTGGGATTAAATCAGAGACATTTTTAGCTGAGAGAAAAGAAATTTTAGTGTGAGATCAGATTAAGCATAGTTCCAGGAAGATAGGGAAGCTTGCGAAGTAGATACAAATCTATTAGAGCAATACTTTATAATCCTGATGAAAAAATTGATTTTTATGAACAAGAATATAGAAATGAATACAAGTTATTTGAGGCTCACTTTAGTGATGTTCCTTAACCAATGTAAGATTATAATAATATCTTAAACTGATTGTTGGAGCTTGTTATTTTAAGATTTGATGGGACTGTTAACTGACTATTCCTCTAACTACAGGTATGGATATTGAGAAAGGCAATCCAAGCTATCTGAGCCACTGATCCATGATGCCAGACCCTATGAGGTACAGATACGGAAGGCCTGTGAAGTATGGGTATGGAAGGTCGGGAGAAAGACTGTTCCTCGTGAGCTGAGGTAGGATTCTCCTGACTCGACCCTCCCAGTGACACCTGGCAGACTCTGAGGTTGTCTCAATGCAGATTGCAGCTTGTATACATTTTGCCTGGAATTGACATTCTGAAGTTGGGGAAATATGGCCCCCTGATTACAGTTTTGTCCCTATTCTTGGTGACCATACCAACCAACTATGGATAATCTTATATCCCTACTTCTCTTACTCTTACCAATTCCTAGGAAAAAAACTGTCTACTAATAGCCTATATGCCTGCCACAAATCTCTCCTCATTCCAGACCATCTTCTACTCAGCTCTTAAGTTGATCTTCTTAAAATACACACACACACACACACACACACACACACACACATATCCCTCCCTCCCCCAATTAAATAAACTCCAGTGTAGCTCCCTATCACCTCCAGGTTCAAATATAAAAATCCTTTGTTTGGCATTCAAAGCCCTTCCTAACCTGGCCTACCTCTACATTTCCTCAAGGACACTGACTATTTCCTCATTGTATTTTCATTGGTTCTTCCTAATGCTCATCATTCTCTGCATCCTCACCTCTCTGCCTCTTGGCTTTCCTGGCTTCTTTCAAGTCCCAGCTAAAATTCCACTTGCTCTAGAAAGCCTTCCCCACCCCCTACTCCCCTTCATACTAGTGCCTTCCCTTGTCTGTTCGTTATGTCCAACGTTTCCCTCTATAGCTTATTTGTACATACATAGCTGTTCAGATGTTGTTAGGCCCTTGGACTGTGAGCTTCTCAAGGGCCTTTCTCTGTATCCCCAGTGCTTATTACACTATTTGGCACATAGCAGACGATCAGTGTTTGTCAACTGACTTATGCCTTCCATTCACTCTCCTTGAAACTCTCTGCAATCGGGCTTCTCACCTCCTCATTCAATTCAATGTTGCTCATTGAAATGGAAAGTGACTAACAGCCTCTTAATTGCCAAATCTAATGACCTCTTCTTAATCCTAGTCCTTCATGGTCTTTCTTGCACCATTTTGGCATTAAAGCACCTTTCCTTCTCCTTCTGGATACTCCTTTTTCAGAGTTTTCAGGATTCTGCTTTCTTGAGGTTCTTTTCCAACTTGTGTGACGGGCTTTTTGGTCTCTTTTGCTAGGTTTGAATTCATGTGGTGGCTGCTCTCAAGGTTCTGTCATTGGTCGGCATCTTTTCTCCTCTCTACCCTCTTACTTAGTCACTTCACCAAGTTCCATGGCATCCAGTTATCATCTCTATGCAAATTATCCCCAGATTTATTTATCCAGTCCAAGTCTCTCTCCTGAGCTCTACTCCCAAATCCCCAAATATCTGTTGGACATTTTGAACTGGATCCCCCGCTTATAATTCAGCTTCAACATGGTCAAAACAGAACTTGTTCTTTTTTTTTGGAGGGGGGGGAGTGGGGAAGGCAGGACAATTGGGGTTAAGTGACTTGCCCAAAGTCATATGGCTTGTAAGTGTGTCAAGTGTCTAAGCTGGATTGGAACTCAGGTCTTCCTGACTTCAGGGCTAGTGCTCTATTCGCTGCGTCACCTAGCCACCTCCAGAACTCATTCTTTACCCCCAAAACTCTCCCCCTCTTTTGGCCTTCCCAATTACTGTAGAGATGACCTATCATCCTTCCAGCCCTTTAGGTTTACAGACTCGGGTCATTCACAAAAGGTCTTCTCTCTTACCCTATATATCCAATTAGTGACCACATCTTTTCATTCCTTTCCCTACAACACCTCTCCCCCATAGGTTTTCTATTCTTCACTCACATAGCCACCAACTTTGTGACCCTCTCACCTGAACTATTGTAATAAGTTCAGTGTTCCATGATGATGACACCTTCTGAGATGACTTTCCATCTGCTCTGTATTGATTGGGTATATTCTGATTTATATATTTGTTGCCTTCCCTGTTAGAATGAAGTTTTTGCTTTTTCTTAGTAAACAAGAGCAAGGGCCTAATACATGCTTGTTGATGAAGATTGATTCTTACCCTCGGGAAATATGCGGTTTCTTTTCCCCATTCAGCTGTTAAAGGATTACCTGTGGGAAAATGATGTGTCAACAAATGAGTGCTAAGAGCTCTGGTTTCCAGAACTTACCCCATTCTCCCAACTAAAGGAGGAGCAACCCAAGACTTTCCTAATAGCTACTTTTACACTGCCTAGGACACTTCTTCTTTTTCATCCAGTTCTCATCTCCTTCCTGCATTTTGCTTTTCAATGTAAAGTTAATATTTTCCGACCTTAGCACCAGACTCAAAATAATTGATTAAACTAGTCAGTGCCTTCAGGTCACTTTCTCTGCTTCCTCCTTCCTCCATCTCATATTGACTCATCATTAAAAGTAATCCAAAGAAAGGAGTTGAGAAACTCACCTGTATGGCAATATAAGCAATGGAGGAGGAAAATTAGAACTCTCTTCCCAGTAACATTTTAGCAAACTGTAAGCAGAAAGGATGAATCCCTCAAAGCAGTTCATTTGTTTACTGTGGTTTCAAGTGGCATTTTCTGAGTGGAGGGTGGGTAGGTTCTCCCAGACTCCCAAAATCACAAATTGTCTCAGACTAGTTCTAACATTCTTTGATTTTGCAAAATCCTATGGACCCAGGTTCATTACCTCCAATGGTTCCCATTCCCGCTTCTTCTTTACCCAAAGAGTTGTTTCACATATATTTTTTATTCTTTATTCCACGAGAGATAAGGTCAGTAGAGTGAATAAAGTGCTGGCCTCAAAAGAGTCGAAATGACTGGAGTTAAAAGTTCTGACAGTTCAATTCTTTCTTAACCCTTTCAGTGCTCTTAAGCAAACCAGCTCTCTAAGACTAAATTACAGATTGGGTACCTATCTTCAGTGATAAAGGGAGTTTCCTTACCTATAGACTGAACATACTCCCCACCCTACAATTTAAAAGAAAAATGGTAATGAAATGCATTTAATTTTGAAATTGGAAAGAATTTTTTAAAAATGAACTTAAAAACATGGTTTTGAGAAAAGTCCACATAGGCTCCACCAGCTATCAGATGGGTCCATGACACAAAAAAGAGAAGAACCTTGCGCTAAACCCTCCCACAGTCTGCCTGCTTCCCCATCTCCTCCCATGGTAAGTAGATTCAGAATCTCCCATGGTCCAGTTTTGTCCAGCAGCCAGGGGGGAAGTGCTTCAAAGGTCTGAGCAATTGGAACTTAGAGGCGGTCTCAGGTTAACATCAAGGAAGAACTCTGTGCCATGCACAGTGCCAAAAGGCCTTGAAAAATATATTTTCTCATTTGATCCTTATGTCAACCCTGTGAGATAGGTAGGGAGTTCTTATTATCCTCCTTTTACAGCTGAGGAAACGGAGGCAAACAGAGGTTAAGTGACTTACCTAGGGTCACTCAGCTACAGGAAGTGTCTGAGAACAAATACGAACTCAGGTCTTCCTGACTCTCAGACTCAGCTCTCTGATCTTAGTAGCTTAGAAGGAGGGAACAAGAACATCCGTTTTGGATGTAGCTAAGACTCAGGTGGTTTGTGTTCTCGCCAGAGCCTATACAAAAGGGTTATCTGTAAGGAGATGACTGCAGCCTATCTGCTCTCAACAGTGAGGACAAAGGAAGAAGCATCATTTCCATCTCCTATTCCTGGCACAAGGAATGTCTATGACATTTATCCCTAGAGACCCTTTCCTCCCACAAAAATATCCCCCTCCTCCTCAGATACACTCAGATTGTCCTATTGCCCCCGCACCCCTATACTCTTGTGTCCTATGCCCCTGTAGCAGCAAGCACCCCAGCGTCCCCAAGGTGCCTGCTCACACAGGTTCTTGGATCTGCTTTGCTAAAGGAAAGCAACTCAAAATGGGTTAACAAGCTTACTTTAATCATTCAGACATATATCGTTTACCTTGTTCAGGAGAAAAGGTCAGCACCCTGAATCTCAAAGTATACAGGCATAATTATCAAGACAGAAACATCAAGTAGACAGATTTCCAAACTGCCCAACCATTACATCCATACCCAGTCAACATCTGGGTTTCCACATTCT
>NW_027187408.1:0-55540 GCF_028583685.1 Petaurus breviceps papuanus
TTTGGATACGCTAATAAAACAAAAGGCCATGGTGACAGCCAACATAAAAAAAAAAAAAAAAAGGAAGTTTAAAGCTTTTTAAAATGGCAAGGATATGGACTCATGATAATTCGTTTTGGGTGTTAGTATTCACCCACTCTTCAAAATTTAAAGAATTTGCATAAATAACATCTTTAAAATAATTATGGATGATTCACTTTTAACGTGGTCTGAGGCTAGATCTGACTCAAAGATGGAGCTTTTTATATAGCTGTCCATATTCCAACCTTCCATAGTGGATATGAGAAATATTATTATTTCTTTTGCTCATGAGTTTGTAAATTTCTGATCATAGTCAGCTTAAAGCACTTGTATACAGTAGCTAGCAGGAAAATATTCTTTTGAAAAATTTCAGGGATACATTATGTTATAATTCAGACCCACAACTTGTGGTAGCTATAGTATTTTTTACTTTCTCTAATAAGATGTGATTTTACCTGCCTTTTTAAAAAAATCAGAGCACTATAAAGTTCCAGTGTGACTAAGAATCTTTTTCCCCACTGCGTTATACTTAGAACTCCTAATTCATCCTGCAGCTTCTCAGGGTTCCTGGGATGAAAAGAATACTCAGGAAACAACTGTTTTTTTCCAAAATCTTTTATGACATTTCTGGTTGGACAGAATTCACATAAATACAGGTTTCTCTGTCAGTTACTTCTCTGTACCTTTGGATTTCAATCTTGAGAAGATGCCATTCCAAAGCTAGCATGAGATCCACCTTAAATATGTGGGGTTTGCAGTTGCTGAAAACTTGCAATATTATGACAAAAGACTGTTACATGACAAACAAGTCTACTATTTTCACAACAAAAAAGGGAAAAAGAATGAAATTTGGGAGGACATGTGACATGTCCTTCTAAATCCACTTGAGGATAGGGCTTTACACGCTGGGTACTTTTCCCCCTTTTTATAATTGTCCCCAATTCTCTGAGATTGAAAGAAGAGTGTGTGTGTGTGTGTGTGTGTGTGTGTGTGTGTGTATTGTATGTGTGTTCATTGTGTATAAAATGGGATGTGCCGACTGCTCTAAAAACAATTCACAGGCAAGATCCTCTTCAGAAGAACTGGCCTCATTTATAGGCAAAGTGGACTGTCACCCATATACTTTGATTTGAATGACAGTAAGAGGCTTCACTTGCCCCAAAGTATCTCCCTCACCAAGCTACCTAAATTGATAACAATGGAGTCATTTGAGTTAAGCCATTTTCTTCAAGATCTCCTTATTAACTAATGCTGCTTTTGAGAGTTAACACATTGATATCCATTTATCAAGGAAGGTACTGTCATCTAGCAAACAGCAGAGCCTTGTAGGCCCAGGATGAGTAACATGGAATGTTTTTTTTTCCTGAGGCAGGAAAAAGGATTACAGAGCACAGTGGCTGGGAAAGGCCAATAAAGGCCATATTTAAGGCAGAGTGAACCAAGCGATATTAGTTTCAAATTGGAGTGGTGGTGCTAGCAAAGATGGCACCAACACACCCATTAGTTCTTGCAGCTTTTCAGCAAAGCAAAAATAATTCGTTAAAATAGGAAGCTACAAAATGCAGGGCTATGATAAGCTGTTCCACCTTTACCTGCTTCCCTATCCTCTTGCAATTTCAGTTAACTTCCCAGAAGTGTCCTCACACCTGAGTCCCACACCTTCCCCCCTCAACTGAAAGCAAGTTTTGTGTCTTTATCCTGGGTATGAATTGTCTTCTCTTTCATTGACAACAAAATTGCTAGTAAAGGTTGCAAGGCTTTCTTAGAGGACATACTCCAATGTGAACTCTTAGAAGCCAGAGTGCAGCATAAATGCACTGAGGTCCTAGAGAGAGGGAGTCAGGACTAACAGTGGGAAGGTGTAATGAGAATGGGAATTCGAAGACCTTTCCTGCCCCTAAATAGATACAGGGGGGAGTTTGAAGATCTCCCCTGGTTTGAAAGTAAACTCTGCCCCCAATAGGCTGCATGTAATCACATGGAGCCTGTGATGGAGGCAATTTGCTGAAGGGAAGCAGAGCCCACAGGAAACTTCCCTGCTGTGAAGATAAACTCTGCCCCCTGATAGTGTGAATGTGCTCACGTGGAGCCTGTGTTGAGAGGAGTTATCTGAAGGGAAGCTGAGCCCACAGGAAGCTGGTTTAGAGCTAGCCAGATGGTGGGGGAGAGAGGACAATCAGGCAAGGAGTCAGAGAGGCTCTTTAGTAGAAATAGATCTTGTATTGGTTTGTGTGGAAGCCTGAAGGATGCTGTGGCTCTCAGGGTTATTATGGCTTCTGAATATCTTTGGCACTATGATGGAATAGGATTAGTGGTTTGGGGATTCAATTTTCTGGTGTCTAAATAAATGCTTCTGTTCTGTCCTCTATCTGGAGAGTTTGGTATATTTTGCAACCGAACATCAGGCAATACTTATAATCATGGCCTTTATCATGATCATGGGTAGTGTAAATATTGCATTGGTGCTACAGGAGTTAGATTAGGAGATAACAGTATAGGTACTGGGGAATGCAGAAAATGTACTTACTTCACAATGTAAGCACCTATTTGATAATTTTATCCATTCACATTTTTCCCTGCACACATTCCTATTCACACATCATATCAGACTAATTGCCTTGTACCATAGAACCCTACAAGCATCCTCAGTGAAAACTAAGCGATTGGGAAAGAAATCAATCTAACCATTCAAAGTGGAAAGACAAAGTGGATTAAAAGGTGTATTGCCCAGATTATATAAGCAGCTTGTTCAGTAAAGTCCATCAATATTTTTATCATATCACTTTGATAATATAATAAGGTCTAGAACGAATAGGGTGATAGGACAAGATTGTTCAGAAAATTGAACCATGATTTCAATAATCCTGGACCATCTACCACTAAAAAAGAACATCTCTTCAAAACCATTATTCTGCCTAGGATTTTCTCAAGAGGAGGAAGATCAATGGGTGTTTGTTAAACTAAATTAAATTTCAGACAGATCAAAAGAAAAAAAAAGGCAAGGGGCTTTCTAATTTCAATTTGCCCATGTAAGGATGAACAAATTTTAAGACCTAAGAAATCATCTGACTCAAAATCCCTCATTTTACTTATAAAGATCCTGAGGGCCAAAGGTTTTTATTATAATAAAAAAAATTCCCTTTATCCAGAAATCACTGAAGCAAAAACAAAAGCCCCATTTAGATTGTCCACCATTTAATTTTATCTAGTCTTATGTTTCCTTGGAATAACATGGAGTTGACTCCCTTTGAAATATAAGAGGAATTGGGGTTCTTTTTCTATTTCCCAAAACATACAGTTGTCCATAAGATGTTAAACATAATATCATCATCCCCCGAAACACCTAATCAGATAAGCAGATTAGATAAACACAGATAAATTTTAAATTTAATAACTTTCACACATCTTAGTTACCTTAATATGTGTGCATTTTGCACATGTGCATTATATGCATGCACACACATATATTCATACATATAAATATATACTTGAGTGTAGGAAACAAAAAAGCTCGGAGTTTATAGGGACCAGGTGTGAGATTGGCAAACTTTTCTCTAACACCATTAGTATAGCTAACTAGTATTTTGCCTACACTTAAAGAATCTCTTTTCTCCTCTCCCTATCTCTACCTTCCTTCCTCTTTCCCACTCTCTTCCTCCTTTGCTTCTTCCCCCCTCATTACCACCCTCTTCCCTTCTCTTCCTCTCTTTTCCCCTTCCCTCTTTCTATTGGTCTTTCCTCTCCCTCCTCACCCTTCAAGCCCTAACTGAATTTAAGTAATTTCTGAATCCCCATTACAGTTATTCAAATCAGCTCACCAGCTAGCAGCTATGTTTTAAAACATAATGCAAAGCATGTTAATATAAGGAAAAACTGGCAATTAGGATTATTTTAAAATGTAACGGATAGCCTAGGGTGATAGTGGGTTGCCCCTAACAGGAGGTCATCAAGCAAAGTCTGAATGGCTATTTATGAGGTAATATTATAGGGAGGAATAGTGTTCAGCTATGTATTAGTTATGAAAGAATGTCTTATAAGGTCAATACCATTTCTGAGATCTTGCTATTCTTTGACTGTCAGGACATAAATAGCAATGCTTCTACAAATCCAAGTAATAAGATAATTGGGACAGATTTTTACTCTCTTCCCAGAGGTATCATCCACCAATCTCCATATTAATAAACTCATACCAATAATAAGTAAAGACTCAATAAGTGTAATTGTAGAATTTCAATGAATTTGATCTTTATATCCCAACTAATAACTGCTTTCCTTCCATTCTAGGTCCCTTACATTGGATAAACACATCCCTCTTACCTCTGATTTGGCCCTCCTTCACAGGTCACTGAGATTTTCATCACTGACACAAATGTAGATACTTCCTTCTTGTCTACATGCAGCTGCTTCTTACTCCAATAAATCTTAGTTCTTATCCATTCAGTTACTGAATTTTAGAGTTAGTGCATTAGGGCATTAGGTAAGTGAGTTCTATTGATCACATCCACCTTCAATTTAGAAAACATGTTATCCCTGCAAATTATATCAGGCACATATATACAGGGTGTAGTTATAATCTATGTAGATATACACCTATGTGTATATACATATATATTAACACACATGTAAGTGTGTGGGTGAATGTATACACACACATAAACATATCATAGATTGATAGATAGACAAACAGATAGATAGCCATCAAATACAAATGTTATGGTTATGTGCAAGATAGACTGAGTAGTAAAGTGGTTAGAAAGTTGGTCTCTAAACCAAAAATATCTTGTTTCATGTTCTGCCTCTAATATTTACTCCTTCTATAACCTTTTCTATAATCTTTCTGTAGAAATCTCTAATTCTCCAATCAAAGTTACTATGGAATGTTGAACAGGATGAAAACAGAAACTTCATTTAACAAAGCCATACCAGTCATAAGAACCAATATTAAAATAGAACCATTAAGCTTTTCAGTCATTTTCCAGTTGTGTTCAGCTTTTCATGTCCCATTTTGAGGCTTTCTTGGTAAAGATGCTAGAGTGATTTTTGTCATTTCCTTCTCCAACTCATTTCACAGATGAGGAAACTGAGACAAAAAAGGAAAGTAACTTGCCCAAAGTCACACAATAAGTTATGTGTCTGAGACTGGATTTAAACTCAGGAAGAGGAGTCTTCCTTATGCCAGGACTGGTACTCCATGCACTGCACCATTAGCTGCTCTCAGGGCATTTGGACCACATCAAGTTAAAAACAAGAGTTCCTACTAACCAAGTTAAGTCAACAAATATTTATTAAACCATCTATTATGTGCTGGCCACTGTGCTAAGCAATAGAGATACAAACAAAGTCAAAAAGGAAAAAAAAAAGTCCCTCCTGTCAAGGAGCTCCAAATCTAATGGGGGAGACAAAGTGAAAAGACCACATACAAATGAGATACAAGCAGCGTATTGGAGACAATCTTGGAAGAAAGGAGCTAGCATTAAGCAGGATCAGGAGAGGCTAGCTGCAGAAAGTAGGATTTTAGCTAGAGCCAGAAGGAAGCAAGGGGAGGGCAGGGCAGAGGTGAGGTCAGTGTCATTGGATTAGAGAGTTCTAAGACTGGAAAAGTAGAAAGCGACCAGGTTGTAAGAGCTTGTAAGAGTCAGACAGAGGGTTTTATATTGATGATGGAGGTAAGAATAATAACAGCTCTTTAAGATTTGCAACATGCTTCAAAAATATGCCATTTTATCTTCATAACAACCCACAGAGATGCTATTATCATTAATGTTTTGCCAATGAGGGAAATGAAGCAGGCCTGCCTAGCTAGGGTCATATTTCTAGGACCTTTCTAAGGCAGAATTTGAACTTTGTTCTTCTTGACTCCAGCAAGGTCTGGTACTCTATCCACTATATCTCCTAGGTACTTCTAATAATGAGAGCCACTGGATTTGTGGAAGGTGAGCAGGGAGTTGTCATAGACCTTTGCTTTTGGAAGATCAATTTGACAACTGAGAAGAGGGAGGATTGCCTGGAATGGGGAGATGAGGCAAGGAGACCAAGCAGAAGGAACTTGATTAGGCAAGATGTGATGAGGTCCTGTACCAGGTAGTGGCAGTGTCAGAGGAAGAAAAGGACATATATAACAAAGATATTGTGATAGGAGAGATAGGAGAGACAAAAAGAAATTGAATGTGGGGAAAGAAAAAGAGAAGGTGGAGTGAAAGATGACACATAGCCAGACAGCTTGGGTAATTGGGAGAATGAATGGTAGTACTGAGGGCAGTAACAAGCAAAGAGGGAAGCAGGAGGGGGGGAAGGAGATCCTGACTTCATTTTCAGAAACACTGAGTTTAAGTTTTCTATTTGATATCCAGGTCAAGATGTCCAATAAGTTAGATCTGGATAAATGTATCTGAGAATCATCCACATAGAGATGACAGATTGAATCCATGGAACTTGATGAGGTCATTATGGGGAAGTAAAAAGGAGAAGGGAAAAGGGCCCAGACATAACCTTGGGGCTATGGAATAGGGAAGAGGAAATCCTGAATGTAGAGCCGGTAAAGAAGCCTGAGAAGGAACAGTCAGGAAGGAAAAAGGGAGAGCAGAGGAGAGCAGGGTTGTGAAAACTTGGAGAAAAGAATATTAGGGAGAAGGCAACCATCAATGCCAAAGACTACTCAGAAGTAAAGGATGAGAATTGAGAAAAAGCCATTCGATTTAGCACTTAAGAGATCACTAGTAACTTTGGAGAGAGTCATTTCAGCTGAATGATGAGGTCATCATCATTGGAGTCAGCTGTGAATATTTCATGCATTACACAACCACTTTACTTGTGAATTCTGTAGCACAAAGTTACGGCTTCCTCATTTGGAGAATCAGTCAGGAACATCACTTACTTCTGCATGTTCAGTGCTCCAGAATTGACTTTCACCCCCTGATCTCCAGCAACCTTCTCTACAACCTTGTCAGGCCTTCCTTTCCACCAAACACTTTACAAACACACACCCCCAACCTGGCCAACCCCAACAAGTTCTCACACCATGATACAATCAACTCAGAGTGAGAAGAGAGAAGGAAATAAGGATTTAAATACCACCTATTATGTCCCAGGCACAGTGCTAAGCACTTAAAATATTATTTCATTTGATTCCTACAATATATGGGGAAGTTAAGTGCTATCATTATCCCCATTTACAGTTGAGGAAACTGAGGCAGGGACAAAAGGAATAAGCTTTTATGTAGTGCCTACTATGTGCCAGGCACTGTGCGAAATGCTTTACAAATATCTCAGATACAGGGTAAGTGACTTGCCCTGGGTCATATAAGCTGAAGCTGGATTGGAACTAAAATCTTCTTGTCTTAAAACTCAGCACTCTATCCATTGTACCACCTAGTTGTGGCCATGCTTCCTGTAGGTGATAGGACAGAAATCAAAGTGCTGCCCCTATCCACCTTTTCTTCCTATATATCGCCCTCCCCCCTCTTAGAATTCAAGCTCCTGATTCCACCCATTGCTGCTTAGATGTAGTCTCACATATGCCAGACTTCCTGCCATATAACAACTCCACCAAAGGCCTAAAATTTGTATTAGGCTGAATAATTATCAATCAATTCAATGAGAAACTAGAGTTTGGAACTTCATTCTTATGAGAACTATATGAAAACATCAGTCAGAAGTTCATAAGCCATAGGAAAGTGAACCCACCAGAAAAACAAAGTCAACATAGGCAAACAAGACAGAACCCTGTCCATAGCCTACAAGGATCCCTATGTAGGAATGGATTGTTGTCGTTGTTTGTCTTTCACTCTTGAAGAGGATCAAGAAGATCAGGAGGGTAATGGCATAACTTGCAAGTGAATTTGATTTAAGTGAAGCAGGGCTGTGCGAGGTCATCAGCCTCACTCTCTCCTCCAGAGTCATCTGAGTACGGCGGAAAGAAATAGATCAGAGCCACTGGAGATGGCCACGAGGCAGTGGGAGACCTTGGCCTTTCTAAGCTCAGGTCTTTCCCAGATCTCAGTCTGAAGCAATTGCGTGATTAAGGTAAGGTAAAGAAATGAAGCAAAAGATGGCCTAGTTTGCCTACTCAAAAAAAAAAAAAATTAATCTGGAAGGGGAAGACCTTCAGGATTTCTGGCCAAAACAGAAGCAATCGCTATTTACACTTACTCTGAGCCATCAAAATGCAGAAACCAAGTGAAGTTTGAGCTGGGACCTAGTATTGGCCAATCAGTGAGAACCAGAATTATTTGGGTTTAAGGCATGGTCAAGTAGCTCCATCTGAATCCTAATGGACTGTATCAAAGCCTGGTTTTTCAGAGCTCTATTTCATCAAATCATAAATGAAATCACATGGCTCATCATATAGCACTTTGAAACAATGTACCCAGAGGATACTATGGACAATCATGGGTATTTTCAGGGGTGTGTTCTTAATTACCTAGTGAGAATGTCATTGCTACCTGACTGGAATATGATCCACATAAGATTCAGAAATGGCAGGAAATCTGAGCCTGAGAAATATAGGTGATTATTGGATATTCTCAGGGGGCCAGTCTTTGACATTTAATGAATTTTAAAGAAATTCTCTTCATAATGTATTTACATTTTTTGAGACATGAAGCCTTTATTATTTGTGTTAAATTTTATATTTTTCATTTATCAAGCATTTACTTTTTTCTCCCTTCCACTGCTTTCCCCAGCTTCTAAAATCAAGGCAAAGCAAACTCCTTGAAACAAATAATCATGTGAAAATATTTCCTTCCTTGCCAAACTCGTGATTCTGCTGACATATTGTTTGGCAAGGCAAGGAATATTTTCACTGACTAGGTGGTCATAAAATGGGTAAAGCATAGGGTGTCTCCTCCAAGTGATCATAAAATGGACAACTGCTCATGTTGTATAAGAGAGAATGATCCAGAGGTATAAAAATAATTCTGTGGGACTTTCCACACAGTTGAGTCACCTCCACCATACTGGGCTTGGTCACCATGAGAAGGAAAAAAGTAACAGAGAAGCTCTAGATAGCTTCCTATGACTATGCAAGTGATGTTACCATGCACAGCTCTGTAAAAACAAGCACACTACCATACCCAGGATGGCTGCTAGCACAGGTTGTTAGATCTGCTTTATTAGAAGAGGCATCAACAATCTTTTTTGATTACATTCACTAATCCAGGGGAAAAGTCAGCACCCTGAACTTCAGAGAAAATACAAACAGAAAATGCAAGAAGAGAAATAATGACCAACAGACATGGCTTTTCTCTCAGAAATTATCATAGATCAACAGACAGATCCAACTGTCTGCCCAAGGAAATACATATTATAGAGACATACCAACATCTGGGTTTTTCAAAGCTGGGGTTCTCTTTAACAGCTGCCAGAGTCTCATCTGGTCAAATCACAAGAACCGTCTTCCATTTAGTGAGCCCCAAAGCAAGATCCTAACCTCAGAGTATATATTCCCTTTTTAGAGCCAGAAGGCATCACAACCCTCCTGACTCAGTGCCTAATTAGAAATTAGCAAAAGGTATGAAAAGTCTTCCTACAATCAAATCTCCCCTAAGCAAGCTTCCCTTAACAGGATCTATGTGAAGCCTATTAAGGGACAGAGAAGATGCCATTAACATTACATTAGGTCCCAAAATCTTACAAGTCCATTATATAGACCAAAGGGGCTTTTAGGGTCAACTTGCATCAACATAAGTCCCATGACAATATAAAAGGTATCACACAAAATAAACACATTACATTTGCAAAATACATAACATAACATTACCATAGTGACTTCAAGGCCTTAAAAAACACAAAATATATGCCATTATAATCCCCTCAATCCAAAACGAAAATGTCCAAGTAAAAGTTCTCTTGGGAGTATGTCCTTCTCTGCTTGCTGCCCTTGCAGTCTTCTTCCTGGCACTCTCAGGTGCAGGCATACTCTAATGATCCAAGTCCCAACACAAACAAAAATGTCCAATTAAAGTTCCCTTGGGGGTGTGTCCTTCCCACACTGCTTCAGCTTCCACTTCCAAGTCCTTAGGGGCAGCTGGGCAACAAAAAGCAGCGGTGGTCCTCAGAGGTTCACCCACCATAGATCACACCAACCTCCCCCTGGCTCTTAAATCATCCCAGAGCCACAGCAGAAAAGCCCACCCAGCACCTAGAGGCAAAGATTTTATCTTGCCCCAATCTTGGGTGGAATTGAGCCTGGAGTTTCCTCCTCCTCCCATGGGAACCAGCAGCTCCTGGCTTTTAGGCAGTTCTCTGTTCCCACTTTCACCTCCACAGTCAGGCAGCTATCTGCTCCAAGGTTCCATTCCAAATGCCAGTTTGCTCCAGCCTGGGCTTTGCATACAATATAGGTTCAAGGCATTCACCCCTCCCACACAGTCCCCCTGGCTCTGGCCATTCCTACCTCCCATACATAGTCTTGTTTTACTCCCACAGCTGGTGTTCTGGCCTCCTTCTCTGGAGGGAGAGTTGGGTAGGAGGGGGAAAGAGGTAATCTCCCAGGGGCACTGATCTGGGCACCCAAGAACCTGCTCCCATCACTGCTACTTACCTATATCCCCTTAGGTCATTACTGCTCCTGGGGCCCCACAGAACCATAACCACCATGAGTATAGGCCTCTTAAGAGCCAGAAGGTATCCCAACCCTTGTAACTCAGAGCCCAGTTAGAAATTAGCAAAAGGTGTGAAAACCTTCCTACAAGCAAGTCTCCCCTAAGCAAGCTTCCTTAATGGGCTCCAGTGAGGTCTATGAAAGGACAAGATCTTCAATTCCATTAACATTACAAGCTCACAGCTCTGGTGCCAAACATATAGACTTATAATCACTACCCCTATCATATCAAATTGATTTATAGTGATTGGAACAGAGTAGGGATCTTCAATGAGCCAATTTGCTCAGCACTTTATAGCACCACAAGGAATTCATATCATTATTTGAAGGGACCTTCATAGTGCCCTCATCAAAGTTTATAGGTTCCCCCCAAATTTATCAATCCTAAGTGAGGGTCTACAATCCATTGTACATCATTAATCCCCCAACTATTGTTCATCCATAGTGGTAGTTATTTGCTGCAACATACAATTGTACAATGTTTACCATGACGCGCTGACAGAGTATTGGATTTGTCGTCAACAAACCTGAGTTCAAAACCTGGTTCACATACTTACCAGCTCTGTAACCCTGGAAAAGTCACTTAACTTATGTCTTTTTCACTTCCTTCATCTGTAAACAGGTACAATATCTCATAGGGCTGTCATAGGCATCAAATGAGATAATGTATTTAAAGTGCTTTGCAAACATCAAAGCACTATGTAAGTGCTAGCTATAATTATTATTATGAAGCTCAAATCTGCTCATTTACTTGATGAGTCTGTACTACATAGGGCATTACTAATGTTAGATCCCCTCAAAACATCAATTTATCCTACACACTTCCTCTCCCCCCAGAAAGCAATATAGCCTAGCTTAAGAACAATAGTGCCAGGATGAGAGCATGAGCCATAGCTCTCCTCTCTGCATCTGCTGCTTGGCCACAGAACAAGATCCTCCTACTCCCAAATGAAGCCCATCCCCCCAAACCTCACCACTGGGCTGCTGAGCCAAAACTTTATGGACACCAGCTCCCTCAGAGCCCTCTCCCTGGAGGCCCGGAGTGTGGATGCCAAAGTCTTGCACATTTCTTCCTTTAGAGGGGGAAGAAACTGGACTTTTCTGGGCCCCTTCCCTGCATCTGCTGCTCTGCCTGGACTCATCTCTACAGACCAAGAGGATCTGGTGCAGCTGCCTCCTAGACTACCCTCCTTTTGCACATTGTCTCCTCCCAATTATTTCCGTCAGGGCAGGGATGATCTTTTTATTAATTCTTTGCACTCCACTGTCCCCTCTCAGGGGACATTGGAATTCTAGCATATCACTCGGATGTCCCCTCTCAGGGGACATTACAGTTTATTAGTGATTATGGGGGGAATTAAGTTATTTCAACGCAACTTTTTGAGACATGCATGTTTCCCTGAAGTTTTATCTTGAAATGGCACAAGAAATTAAATCAAAATATCGTAAAATTACAAAAATATATACAAGAAATGTCAGCGGGTTTTGTGTCGGACAAGAATGTGAGATGTGTGCTCACAACCGTCCAAGCACTTCGCGACGCCACTTGAAAAGAGCGATAAGGGGAGTTTGTAGAAGAAAGGTCGGTTTTCGAACATAGAGTGCACTGTATAGTGAGATATATAATTACAAATAAACAAGTCTACATCTGGAGGAAAAAATTTTCAAAGCTGAACTCATTTTTGTTTGAAGCTTTGAGCAGTGCACATAGATCTAACGAGTGAGAAAATCGGAAAAGTGATTCTTTTCTTAGTGAATAAATTGTTTGGTGAAAGTTATTTTGGTAAATATCATCTTGTCAGTTAGTAATAACAATTAGAAATTTTCAACCCATGCATTTATTCATATTTTTTATTAGAACAATGGCAAAGCGTCCAACCACGAATGAGTCTCATGACACAAGTAGTAGTGAAGATGAGCTCCAGATAGACCTCTATACAGACACATTAGAAAGACTAACTGTAGAACAAAACGACAGCAGTGATAGTGATATCGTTCAACCTAGAAGGCGACAAATTGTTCGCATAGATAGCGAAAGCGATAATAGTAGTACGGAAGAAAACACATGGCAACATGACAACGTATCGTCAAGTGAAGAGTGGGAAGACGTTACCGAATCGGACGTTCCTCCAGGCATGATAAATTTTGATTTACATGAAGAAATAGCCGGACCACAAGTCCTGAGTAACATAAAAGAGCCCATAGAATATTTCACATTATATTTTACTGAAGAATTAGTAGACAGCATAATAAAAGAGACAAACAATTATGCCAAAGAAGAAATTGGAAAGAAACAGCTTTCCCGAAAGTCCACTTGGCACAAGTGGTATTCCAGGATTCTGCTACATTTATTCAAGAAATTATTAGAAAGAGTTCCTGATGCAAAAGGATACCACATGTTCACCGACAGGTACTATACCAGCATCCTTTTAGCAGAAGAACTGCTAAAGATGAATTGTCATCTTACTGGCACTATAAAGAGAAATCGAAAAGGTGTACCGATACAAATAAAAAAAACAAAATTTTCAACCAATAAAACAGTTGCATACAGAAAGAATAATACTATGCTTCTTGCATGGAAAGATAAAAGAATTATTACCATGCTCACCAATAATTATAACACAAAACTACAATCCAGCCAGAGAACATTATGCGGTGGACATATTGTAACAGTCAGTAAGCCTGAAATGGTGTTAGAGTGTACGGCAAATATGGGTGGTGTGGATTGTGCGGATCAATACGCTTCAACGTATTGTTTCCTCTGTAAATCGCTCAAATGGTGGAGGAAGTTATTTTTTGGGGGGTTGGAAATGTGTGTGATAAACTCATACATAATGTATCGCATTGAAAAACAAACAAGTAATGAAACGCCAATGACACACCACAAGTTTGTCAAGACACTCGTTGACCAATTAAAGGGCGATTTTCATGTATCGAGAACGTGTCCATCCACATCTTCTGCAGACAATAGATTAAACAATAAACTACATATTCCCTATGTGGGACAAAGAAAACGGGACTGCATTGTGTGTTCTAACAGGAAAACACCTGGTGGAAGGCATCAAACCACTTATTACTGTCAAACATGCACTAATCAGCCTGCAATGCATATTGGGGAGTGTTACAAAACTTATCATACTGTACAAAATTATAAACAATAAAATATAGGTTTTTTTTTGCAAATATACATTCCTCGATGTGACCCAATTCATATAAGTCCAATATCATTATAATACGTTACTTGGTTCCAAAATTATACTAAATAATACGAGGGTCTGTAAATGCATGTTTCTGCCACAAAGTAGCATCGAGTAGCTGGTAGCCAATGTCCAGAATGGTTCAGAGTGCAAAGGGTTGTATCCCAGGCACTTAGCACAGCTCCAGACACATGATAAGCACTTAAGAAATGTTTAATGCATTGGATTGGACTGCACTTGATTGAATTGGGCAGGCCTGGATTGGATTGGAAAGGCCTGGATTGAATTGGATTAATCTGGATTGGATTAGACTGGATTGGACTGGATTTGGATAGCTGTGAATTTACCCCAGACTGCGTTTCATCTCGAATTATTTTTTCTTAATACCATCAAAATGGCTTGAGTTCCCCCTCTCATTCTGAGAAAATCTCTTTCTTTCTGTATGAAATATCTGAATTTATCTTATTTCTGTCTCTCCATGAGGGGACTTTTAAGTCCAATTACCTACAAGCCACAAGGTTATTACTAATAAGAATTTTGAAATTAGAGCACACTATTAGGAGTGTAGCCCGGCATTGCAAAACAGCAATCCCAGAATGTATAGCGATGGCTATTTCAGAATAGAGACTCTTAGAAAGTTGTTTGTAGAGGTGGCTGGGTCTTATTCATGAAAGAAGAAATGGGAGGATGAGCAGGATAGAAGTAGAATTCTGATTGGGGGCATGTCCTCCATCTTTAGAAAGAAAACATGGAGGAGGCATTTCCTAAATCTTGGTTTATTTCCCACCAATGTTTTCATTCAGAGAGATTATAAAAGTGATTTTAACTCTACTGACCCTAAAGAGGTATGGTCTCTGTGGTGCTGAACGAATCTAGGTTGGGGAGATGGGCCCCCTCCGAGACATTATCCCTCTCCCCACTGACAGGGTTTGGGGTGCTGGGAACCCTGAAATGTCAGGGTACAGGGTGTTCATTTGGAATGAATTCACGTATTCAAATTATCTTCCAATCAAGTGACAAGGTTTACTGTAACACCAATAGAAGCAGGCAATGTTCCTAGTGTAACTTAATGGGGGTGATACTGGTGCTTGCATACAAAAAGGACAAAGGATCTGGATGGGATTGAAGAGTGATAAGTGCCTGGGGTGGGCCAGGCGCTACAGTGAAATGATTGTCAAGTAAGCTAATTAGGTGATATGGGTGGCCTGGGGTGGGCCAGTTGCCTTGGGTGGAGGTGCCGGTGATCTGGGCTGCTGAAATGTATGGAAAAGGTTCAGGCCCTATCACGCCATCACCCCCTGTAATGCCAGGCATGAGCAGTTTTCCAGAAGAACGCTACTGTGAACAGCTTTTAAGGTGCTTATTACTCAGTTACAGTGAACATTCTATTTATTCCATAACAAATCAAAAGAAAACATTCACAGTAAATCAAAGTATAGCATTCACAATATAACAACTTATCACAGAAAATGACCAGACAGTTTCCATTACAGTGGTCACAAAGATTTGAACAAAGAACAATCATTTAGTAACTCAATCATTCTATGATCTTAATAATTCAATCATCCTTTAGGAGTTTTGTCTCCTCAAGGGACACAAAGTACAATAGTGTAATAGTAATGGAATTTAAAGATCCCCTGTATTGGCTTGGTTTTTGAAATTATTGTGTTAAAACCCAGAGCTTGTGAATCCCACTTGTGGGATGGACTTGACTTGAAAAGAGAGGGCTGAAGTGGGAGGAGCTGGTTACTTGAATTGAGAGAGACACAAGCAAAGGGAAAGTCAGAAGAATTTTTTGTAAGCAGCATCATGGATGCAGAGAGAAAGGAGAGGATTGGTGAGGGCCACTTTGAATTGCCCAGGACTTTTGAGAACTGCCACCCAGAGCTGCCAAGGACTGAGGAGACATGGCTGTTATGCTGGTACTTTGTCTGTCTGTTTTGATGTTGTTTTGCTAGATTCATCCACTGGTGAAGGACAGGCCTGTTGTTGCAGATTTTCTGGAACCTTGCTGTTGGTGCAGAAGCCCTGAAGAAGGATTTTCTTGTTGTATGTTTATAGAAATCCTTGAGGAGGGTTTTGATAATGTTTTCAGGGACTGTTCTGCAGACAGAGAGACTGTTTGTAGGACTGTTCTGCAAACAGAGAAGGAATTGATGAAGACACTGGCAACGTATCTTGTGGCCTTGCTAAGCTTTATCTCCCCATGAACAAAGATTTCTGAGAACTTTATTTGGGGTCAAGATAAAGAAAAGACCTCTCTTTGGGTATTAAATGCTGTGTTTAAGCTTGTTATAATTCTGGGGTAGATTCAGTTGTGATCCAAGGGTGGGGAACCAATTTTGACTTTTTTGTGCTCTGTGATTGAACAAATGAATGTACTTTACTTATGATTGGAAACTAATCTCCATTTGAGAAGAGGGGCTTTGTGGTTGACTAAATGAATGTAATGTCCAGGGGTGGAGTAGTACTTGATTGAATTACACTTGGTGAATGCTGTATTTTGAATTATGTTATATTTTGATTTTCCATGTTCTTAATTTGTCACTGAATAAAATGGAGAGCAGCTATGCTGGTACTTTCAACCTTGTGAAGTTGCCTTTGCTTGGCATTACAAATAGTCAAAGTTCCCTACTCTTGGGGCACACTAAGTTAACTCAATCAGTCACTTATTCAGTCATTAAACAGTAAGAACAATCATTTAGTCAAACAGTCATCCTTCATTATTCACTCTTCAGTCATTAGAAAATACAAACACCCTCCATGCCTAGGTCACTAGTAAAAGTCAGTACTCAATATCCAAATAAAGTCTTCTTTCAGCTTGACTCTGGGTGGTCTCTCAGATTCCCTGGATCCCCTTCCATGGTCCCAGATCCTACTTCGATTCACCCAACCATCTCCTGGGTTCAAAGCAGACAGCTTCCAGGTCCTTGTCCAGCTCTCTGGGCAGGTCCTGCTCCACATTGGAGCTCACAGTGTCCAGTCCATCTCAACACCTTCACAGTCTCTGTTCCTGGAAAGACAAGGCTTAAAGCCACCAAAAGGCTCATACAAAGCACCAGCATCACAGTCATGTTTCCTCAGTCTTTGGCAGCTCCAGATGGCCCTTGGACTCAGCAGAAATTTCAGCTGGTTCCCAGAACCAAAATCACTTCATCCAGGTTCTTCAAATCAAAATCATTCTCTTCAGCCTCCCAGGCAGCAGCTTCTGCTTCCACAAAGCCTGCTCCAAGAAGGTCTAACTCCCCTCTCTGGGGCTTTCCTTATATACACAGACAGCATTAGCTTCCTGTTTCAGCCAACCCCTTCTTGTTATGTCCACAACAGGAGTTCATACCTTCTGTTTCTTCCACAGAGGCTTGATTGATTACTAAGTGCTAAGTACCTCTCAGCTTAGCAATACCAAAGGAACTTGACATTTCATTACTATTACACCACCACACTTCCAAACCCTCTAATCCATGAAGGAAACTATGTGTTAACTGTCCCTCTCCAATGCTGAAATAGGGAATAGCTCCACTCTTCTCTTGGCAGTCGGAGGCCTTTAGGGTTGCCTGCTGTACTTCCAACAGACAGAGCTGGACAGAAGCTCCATGCTTCCTCTCTCACACCCTACTTCTTCTGTCTGTTCTGTCTTTGACACTGCGTACTGCGCTGCACAATAAAAAGAAGCTGGCGCACTCACCTTTATTGTTTGGGGTGATTTTGGAGCAATAGAGGTTGGGAAAGGAAGATTTAGGAATAAAACCCTGTGGAGTCCTTACTGACCTACTACAGAAGCCCACAATAGGCAGGAAGCAATTGAACAATGATTTCTCCCCACCGCTCAGGTCCTTGCTACCTAGTGGCTTCTCCATACAGCAGCCTTTAGCCAGTGCAAGAAGAAAAGGAGAAGTGAACAAAAAGCAAGGAATGTATTCTATAATCTGAATTTTCATTCCCCTAAACCAGAAGGGTCAAACATGTTATAGAGGCTCACTGAAAGGCCATATACATTACTTAGTGGTTTGGAACCCCCATTAAAATGTAATTGGGAAATATTTAAAAAAATAATTCAGAATACAATAGATGAGAGATAATGTTAATAGATGATTTTCTAAGTCATTATGCAGCCCAAAGGGATCCTTTGGAATGTTTTAATGCCCCCACTTTTTCTATTTGAGTTTTACTGCTCTAAACCAAAAGTTCAAAACCTTTTTTTTTCTGTTATGGATCCCTTTGGCAGTCTTGTGAAGCCTGTGGTACTTCTCTCAGAATAATGTCCTTAAATTCCTAAAATCACATGCACAAGATTACAAAGGAAATCAATTATATTGAAATACAGTTATCAAAAATATTTTTTAAGTTCATAGACTCTAAATTAAGAGCCCTTGAACTAGACAGAGTAACAGAGAGTAGACAGATAGGTGATAGATGGATGTTTTTCTATATATACATATATGTGTGTGTAACATATAAATGTACATATATTTGCATATATAAATGCACCTATCATCTCACTGTCTACATATGTATGCATTGTATGTGTATGTGTGTGTGTGTATATATATATATATACACATACATACATACACACACACTGCATACATATACAGAGAATGTTATAGCAAGCCCAGAAGTAAAAAACGAAAGAACAATAGTGGAGAGGGAGGTACTGCCATGGGTTCCCCTGGACTCCTCTATCCCCAGCACAAGAACCTGTTACATACGGGGATTTTGCCCACAACACTAACAAAATGATGCATAAGCACGTGAGTATGTGAAATGTTTTGTGTTCACTTAATAAGATCTATTTTCCTATCCCTACATAAGCACACTTACAACACTAAAAGAAAAAGTCCTGGTGTAAGTGGAGTTGAAGCATCTCACTGAAGACAGCATTCACATTCCATCCATCTCAGTTTCTGCTGCAGTCTAGGCCCCCTGTCCAATGGCTTCCACCTCAATCCTGGCCTTGCACCCCCCTGGGAGGACTCACTACCTTAGCCCTGTCACCACAATTTTAGAGACTTCTCTCTCACTTTCTCATCACTACTCTAGGGCTTCCTTTTTGATCTGACAAATCTCTATCCCAATCAGTACCTGCTTCTTATCCCCAGGTCATAATGGGAAAGTGAAACTCTTTCTACTATTCCTGTATTTAATATATCCACTGATGAAGAACAGAAATGATGAATAGACGGGTGGATCCTTGTGTCCTGAAAGAAATCACTCAGACAGGCTCCAAGTTAAAGAAAGGCATGTATTGGAATAACATACCCGCATGACTCTTTCCATAGGAGGCAGAGCAATGTGTCTGACCGCATACAGCTTGATGGAATAGGGGAAAGGGGAACAGGAGAGCAGGCAAGCGGCTCTGGAATGACTGGGATATCCAGGACTCCAGAGGGTTCTTTCCCATACAGATAAGCAAGGAAAATAGCAAAAGGGGAAGGGCTGTTCAGGGATGGCACATCGTTGGGGGTGCTTTGTGAAAGCCCACAAACAAGTCCACGGTAGGCGTTTTGATGCATAGACTTTTTTGATCACTTTTCTGGCTGATCACACCCTGTATCTTATCTCATGTCTCACATCCTGCATCCTGCTTGCTCATCATCTGCTACCTCTATTTTTTGTTTTCTTTGTTGGAGGGCAATTGGGGTTAAGTGACTTACCAAGGTCACACGGCTACTTTGTGTGTGTGAGTGTGTGTGTGTAAATGCTACCTCTGTTTTTAAAACTATATTTTATTGATGCCTTTTTTTCTTTCAATCATAGTCAGTTCTAAGGAAACTCCACCCTTCCAAACTGAACCCTCCTGAGTAACCAGGAAAAACTCAAATACTCCAATGGATTTGGGATCTCATCACTTTAGACATTCTTTCCTTCTAACAATGCCTGCTTTACTGTGTGGCAGAGGCCACTCCCCAGTAAACCATCTAAGCAGAGATGATGCACCAGTTTGAGGGTAACAGACAGGCCTCAAGCCTGTCAATGACTTAGGGGGAAGTCTTCCCTCCCAGAAAGGGTGGATGGGATCAGTTTGTCCCAGTGGTCATGAAGGTGGCCCAAGCAGATGCCGTGGAGTGCTCCGAGCTTGGTCAGACGCTGCATCCTGGCCATCTCCAGTTGTCCTGACCTTTGTCTTGCCACTGGACTTCAATGATGCAGGGAAAGAGAGTAAGGCTGACCACTTGTGCACACACAAGTCTAGACATCCCCCTGGATGTCACTGGTCTCCTTTGAAAACAGAGGAACAGCACATTGGCCTCTGGAGACCTTCCAGTAGTTGGAGTACTGGTATTTGGTTTATTCCTTTGTATTTTGTGTACTTGACGTTCCAGAACGACAACAGTAACAATAGTAGTGCTCTCAATGTTTAAAAAGATTTTTTACATGTTTTTCTCATTTAAGAAATAAAGGACCTAAAAGGGTATTACTTACCCTGTTGTACTCTTTGTGAGATTATTGTCGCGAAACTTTTAAGTAGAAGTGGCCTAAAACCCTACATCTCCTTATTTATTTCTTAAAGTCATGGGAGCTGTCACAACACACTGGTCCACGTGCCAGCCCAATCAGTGTATCAATGGAACCCAATTCAGCAGCATTTCAGGGATGCTACACGGCCTTCACTGCTACCACAGCCCTCCCAGGGCACACGGAGTCCCCACCCTGGCTGACATCCCTCTTCTCTGCCATTGAGCTCCTCTCAAATGACAGAGAACAGGTTGGGCTTTAAGGTAATACTATTGATATTATTATCAATAATTTGTTATGATGATTAATTTATTTTCAATTATTTACTTCTTAGTAGTAGTACATTATTGTCATCAATAGCAATATTACTCTCATCCCATTTATCATATATCATTAGCCTAGGAGGCTGATGTTAGTTTCTTTCACTGAATAATGATGTTATAACACATTGTCATTAACCTTTAAGGAACAATATTACTCCATAGAACCCTAAATATAATAAGTTCCATCATTTAAATCGAATATTCCAAACAATGTCTACAAAATATTCTAATAGCCTGCCCTCATCAAATCATTTTGTGTCTTGAGATTTTGGGTGTTTAAATACAAATCATTTAGTCTTTGCCCAAGGAAAAGCATAAGAGACTGATCCTATTACCACTGGGTTTGGGAGGGTAGTAGGGGACTAATTTTATGTCTGTATCTGAAGTGTTATCCTGGACCTCCTGCTGTTCCTTGTTCAGAAAATTAAACCAATCTTAGGGAGCCATTGGGTTTCATTCAGGCTCACCTCAACTCCACTAACTTCTTCAACTGTGCATTCACAGCAAAAATAACGGCAGCACTTCTAGTGTGGCCAAGAACTTAAAACAAAGTGAGTGCGCATTAATTGGGGAATAACTTGCCAAATTGTAGTGCATGGCACAAGGATGTGCTGC
Organism: Petaurus breviceps papuanus; assembly: GCF_028583685.1. Classification (NCBI taxonomy): domain Eukaryota; kingdom Metazoa; phylum Chordata; class Mammalia; order Diprotodontia; family Petauridae; genus Petaurus; species Petaurus breviceps. The sequence goes on from NW_027187408.1 coordinate 21,213, forward strand.
AGGCAGAGCAAACCAATCTACTGTTAAGTTTTTAGTGTGAGCATTTACACCTCAGAAATTGGTAAGCACTGAAAATCAAGGCTTGATTGATTGTTTAGATTCAAGAAAGTGATGGAGAAAACATTAATAATTCAGAATAAACTTAAAATATGCCTTGCCATACTTTTTTTCTGGAGTGCCAAATGGTACACATATCTCAACACACCTCATATATGAATATAATAAGATAGCGTTGCAATGTAAGAGACATGAATATAACAAATACAGAGAAACTTGGGAAGACGTAAACTGACAGAAAGTGAGGTATCTAAACCCGAACAGCTTAAACAAAGGCCAGAGTAATATAGAGGAAAACAGTATTGAAAGACATCAGAACCCTGATCTCTACTGGGACCCTCTGTGGCTTCAGAAGGTTAATGGCATAGCTTGCCCTCCTCTTATTAGAGAGACCATAGACCACAAGTTCCAAAGGAAACATATATTTTCACACACACGCAATAAATTGTTTTGTTTAAATGTACTATATTATAAGAGAGGAAAGAGGAGGGGGGAGGAAGAACAGAAGGGTCATCAGGAAATGATAGCAAAGTGTAATGTTAATGGAATAGGAAGATCTTCCCTGCCCATTAATAGGCCTACATGACCACATGTCCCCTTTTCCCGTGGAACAGGAGCCATGTTCCTAGGTCTAGAGGTACACAGGTATTTCAATCACTGATGTCTTTCTGTTTTCACAGCTCTGATACATCCTGAGTCCCTTAGAGTCCACTGGGGAAAGAACTTGCCTAGGGAGGAGCTTGTTTAGGGGAGGCTTGCTTGCAGGAAGGCTTTCACACCTTTTGGTACTAAGCTAATTAGGCACTGAGTCAGAGGGTTGGTATTCCTTCTGCCTCTGTGCCTATTAGTTGAAAACTATATCTACTGGGAGGCTGGTATTTTATTTGGGGGTTCGCTTGTGAGAGGGACATTTTGATTACATGGATGGGACTCTGAGTAGTCATTTCTTAAGAGTCACTTCCCCCCCCACACACACACACATCTCTCTCCCTCCCTCCTCAGATATTGGTGCTCTCTCATTCCAGTGGTGTATATAGATGGTTGTATCATTGTTTAGATAGTTGGAACCCTGTATGTTGGATTATTTCTTGGGCTACTTATTTGTACTTATCTCTTAATGAAACTATGATTGTTAACACCTTTAAAGCTGTCTTTCCATTAGAAAAGCAGATCAAAGAAGCTATGCTAGCAGCCCACCCTGTGAGCTAGTGTGTTTGCCACAAGGTTTTAAAAAAGAACAGCAATAAAACATTTATTCTTTTAAAAAAAAAAAGAGTAAACTCCACTTTGAAAGTCCTTCTGCAATTACAGGATTTAGAGCTTGAAGGGGCCTAATCTAGGCACGCTATCATTGGCACAGCCGTGGAAGGAATCTCAGAGATCTCACAATACTACCCCTTCATTTTACAGGGAATCAGTTACCCAAGGCCATCCAAGTTATAAGAAGTAAAGACAGAATTTGACCATAGGTTCTCTGACTCTAATTCAAACACCTCATTTTAAAAATCATCAAACTGAGGCCTAGAGAGATGAAGCAACTTGAACTAATGTTACCCAGGTATTAAGTGGCAAAATTTAGATTTGAACAGAGGCCCTCTGACTGCAAATTCAGGCCTCTTTCCTTCTAAAAGCATATTACTCTGTATACGGCCATAGGAAGTAAATACCTTCTCTCTATTGCGTGACTTACTTGTCAAGAGATCTTAGAGACAAACAGGGACTTTTTTTGTCACTGTGAAGAGCGTTGGGTGGTTCGTTCTTCAGTGTTTCCCATGCATTTATTTTGCTCAAGCCCACTGATGTGTTTACAGCGGTGCTTCCTGCAGTCATCTCCAAGTCAGGGAGCTGAGACTGACTTGGAAGACAATGCATCTGAGACCAACTTTAACATGCCCTGGTACTTTATAGCCTCATTCCTCCCACTCTGCCTTTTCTGATTGGAAGCAGGTTCTCCCCATTAGACACAAATGATAATGTAGTTATCACAGGATAAGTTCACCTTGTGGATGTTTCATTACATGCTCAAGCACTTTGCTGCAAAAAAACTTTGTTCTATGTTGGCTGATTTCATCTTACTCACTGTTTACAGCATATTTGGCTTAAGGGAAGTAAGGGAACTTGGTGAAAAAGGAGATTCATGAGCATTGGGTCTTTTTTTTTAATAGTAATTTATTTTTTTCCCAATTACATGTAGAGAACATTTTTAAAATTCTTTTTTTTTAAATTTTGAATTCTAAATTTTATCCCTTCCTCCCTCACCTCACCCCTCACTAAGACAGTAAGCAATTGCATATAGATTATCTATGTGCAATCGTGTAAAACATTTCCATATTAGAGCTTTGGGTTTTAATCTACAAAGTGCAAGAAACATTTGACAATAGCAAATTAGGTATCTGGAGACACATATCCACTGGTTTAGTTCACTGGGGTAGTGTTTAATATATTATTATTTTAGCCCACTTCCATAATAATAACAGCTAGCATTTAAATGGTGCCTACATTGTCCTGGGCAAAGTGCTTTTAAATATTCTAAGTGTTTCATAATTGTCTCATTATCTCAAAACCCAGGAGGTGTTATTATTATCTTCATTTTATAATTGAAGAGACTAAGGCAGACAGAGGTTAAATGTCTTACCCAAGTTCTCACAGTAAATGTCTGAGACTGTATTTGAACTCAGGCCTTCCAGATTGTAGGGCCATCACTCTGTACACTTCACCCCCTAACTACCCAATAGTATAGCCCTATTCTATGGCCTCAAAGACAATAACTCATTTCTATAGCACTGTAAGACTTATAAACTATATACCTCCCAACCATCCTGTGATGGAGATAATACAAAGGTAATCATATCTGTTTTACAGATGAGGAAGCTAAAATTCTGAGAAGCGAACTTTTCCTGTTTGTACAGTGTCCCAAAAAAATTCAAACCCAGGTCCTCCTGGTTTCTAATCCACCAGTCTTTCCACAGTCCCCCACTGGTACTGCACTGTCATAACATGTCAAGTGCTACATTAGGGCATGAATGATTAATATAAATCAAATTCCATTACAATGAAAGCTATTAAATTTGAATCTCTCATATATATATAAACAAAAAATATTTTCAGCAATATTTTCTTCAACTCATCAAGTATTCATTGAATGCCTATTTGCTACAACGAAACTCCAACAGAGTGAAATTCCTTCAGAGTGAAAAATTCCCTTAGAATTTATAGTAATGGGATTTGACATGTTTCACAATGTTGTATTAATGTGTTTACCACATTTGGAGCAATTAAAGCAATTGCAATTTATTCTTCTGGAATGCATCAAAATATACTTCCAGAGCTGAAGATTATAATACAAGCTGCACACTCATCTTACCCCCTTTCTCCCAAAGCCTCTACATTGCTACAAGGGAGACATTTAAGGGAAATCCAAGCTCTGGTTTTTCTAGACAATTGGTCTTTAAATCTAAGAGAGAAAAAAAAAAAAAGAAATAACAGGACTTAAGAGGGCTGGATCTTTTTCTCTAAGATGAGAGAAAAATTCCATTAGCTAAAGAATATGGAAAAATCACAGATTAATTTAGTGTTATGGAATGAACTGCTTGCCTGAAGCACAGGTTCATCCTAGGTAATATGCCTTTGGGCTGGTCTCACAGTTTAGATTTCTTAATTTGGGAATTAGCCTGGAAAACTAGAATGCACATTTTGAGACACAGCCAGGAACATGCCTACATGCCATTGGTTAGACCAAACTTAGCCATACTAGCGGAAGCTGGAGTAGGTAGCTCCTGAAATTATGTGAGGCAACAGTCAAGCGATGGGCCACAAGCATAGATCAAATTCAGGGTCAAGGGAGGTTGCTGGCATGTTCAATCGATAAAGTCAGAAAAGGCAAGGGTGAAGAGTTATCAGGTCAGGCAAAGAGTTCTAGGCCACTGGTTCAGAGAGGAGTCAGTGCTGCCGAAGACGAATTGTTCTAATATATAGACTCAGGTCTGATGGGAACTTTTAGCTTGAAAACTTCAGGACTTCTCAGTTGTCCTCATCTTCCTGATCAAGGACTCTTAGCCCTTTTGCATCTCATGGATCCCATTAGCAATCTGGTGAAACCTAGGAACCCCTTCTCAGAATAACATGTTCAATGAATAAAATAAAATCCATAGGATTACAAAGGAAACCAATTAAATTGAAATATAGTCTATTGACAAGAAGTCTATGATCTAGCAGCTGGTCTAATACCCACAATAATTTCAAAGTAATGATGAGTGTAAACAGTACTTCAAGAGAAATGCAATAACTGTAATATGGTATGAAGAGATATGTGGTTTTTATTGTTGACAAAGTCACAGGTACTGCTGAGAAAACTTGTGGTTTATTGCCTGCATTCAGATTAAAGGATATGCTCCATTTCAGTTAGAACTTAGTAAAAATAAACATGCCATTTTTTCCCATCAATGTTCAGGGAGGCTCTGAAATGTACCCCAGGTTAAAAACCCCTCTTCCAGATGGATATCTCTAATTGTGGTTGTTAAATAGTCCTCACTAATGTTTCTCTGGAGTTAAGGCATCATTTTGCTCCAGACCACAATCCCCCCTCCCCCTCCCTATTGCTGCTCCCAAGGACTTTTGATATTCTAATTGAGGCTAAAGAATGACCTCCTTGGGTGTAAGACCTAGATTTTGAGCTGGAAGACCTCAGAGGTCATCTAGTTTAACCCCCTCACTGAGAACCAGAAATGTTAAATGAGATCTGGCTTGAAAGTTTATAAGGATTGGGAAGGAAGTCCATAATTTTGTGGGAATGGGGTGGGGATGGGAGCGATTATAGGGGAGAGTCATTGGCTGTCACACCAGTCAGGAGTGGGCCTATTATCTTCATCTGACCTTTGTAGCCCAGGGGCAGGACTCTAAAATTTCCACTTATCTATTTGTAATGCTGAAATATCATAGTTGATCTATGTGTAGACTCACTCATTACTGGCTATAAAGCTATATTAATGTTTTTCAGGAGAGTGCTATACCCTAAGCTAAGTATTATATTATTATCATCAGTACTGAACCATATCCAATTGGAAGGATAATGTATATTCTTTCAAGAAAATGGTATTGAGAACCTAAATGAAAGAGACTTTTTGCCAAAAGTATGACTATAATTGATGAAATTGCCTGGCATCTCACATGCCTGTTAGTGACAAGCTTACTTCTATTTAAAATTTTTTAAAGTTAGAATGAAATACTTTGAGGAAAAGATGATGTTTTTAAGTAACAATGCTAGGAAATGGATATTAATGTCCTCTTCCCAACCAAAAAGAAATGAGTGTTTCTCCATTTTTTTGCATTAGCCAAGGGTTAGTAACATGACAGAATATTCACAAGCAATTTTGAAAAGTAATTCTTTTTTTTTTTTTTGGTTACTGTTATTCCAGATTCTCAGGTTTGTAGCTCGTAATTGGCCAGATGAAGAACTCCACTGAGTGAATTTTTGACTGCATGCCATTTTGTAAGTGTACTGAGTACAAGAGTATCAGAAGATCTAAAATTTGAGAACTCTCTCATTCCAAAAGAGGGCAATATTTCCTTCTATGGGGACAAGAACAGGGCAAGAATCATGGGAGCAGGTTTTTTTGGTTAAGGTAGCACTACTTTCTTTCCTTGTTGTAGGAATTTTTCTGGAATACATGTACTCTGACATGAAGAATAGTAAGCGCCAGATTTAGGATGGAACAAGGAAAAGCAAAATTAAAAAGCCCTACTTAGAAATTTAGTTCTTGAGTGTTTTTTTGTCTTATTAATAAGCTGCTCAAGAGCCTTAGCAGAGAAATATTCAAAAGTACCCAGTCCCATAGAAATTCAATTTCTTTTTCCATTTTAAAAATTAAAGGTTTTCAGCAGGAAGGTTTTGCAGGCTAGAGTTAAGAACAGCTGTATAACATTGCCAGCTAGTGGTCAGTGGACTACAGAACAGAGTAACTCAAAACAGCAGGAATTCCCTATTTTGAAAATACTTAGTAGCTATTTAAGAAATAATAACCATAATCATTAAAGCAAGTCCTGAAAATTAACCTCTACACAGAGTGCACATTAATTAACCTATAAAAATAGTAAGGTTTTACATACTTTTCAATAGTTTAGGATACATTTATCTTTGTGGCACAGACATCCTTGGACAGCCTAAACAGAAAATGACAACTTATTTAGAGAATATAGATAGTGGCATAATTTTGTTATTGCAGACCATTGGAGAGCCCTATGTCAGAGGCACACTTTTTGCCTGGAGTCATGGTTATAAATGATTCAAAATAAAGACAGTAAAAGAGAGAAAGATAAAAACCCAAAGAAGGGTAGGTGAAGTGGAAAGGATTGTGTCTGAGCACAAACTCAAATTAAAGTTACTTTTAATTTTTAAGCCAAAAAGGCCTTAGGAATAATCTATCCACACTTCTTTTTTATAAATGAGAAAGTTGAGGAATAGAAAGAAGTCTTAATTCATTCAAGGTCACAGTCAGCGACAAAACCAAGTTAAGACCATGGTCTCCCAACTCCCTGGTCTACACAACAAAGCAGCCTTCAGCACTCTCAAGTGCAGCCTGAACCAGATTAATATATAATTGGGAAATACTCAAGAAAATAAAAATATCACCTAATCTCCACATATGGTTCTCTAAGTGGCTCCTACTTCCATTTAAGCCTGACATCACTGATTCCCTACTATATTGCTATTTTCTCCTTCACTTTAAGCACATTGTATCAATTCTATCTTTCAATAAATTGGGCCTAAATTGGGATTGTCATACTTTGGCACTTTAATGAATATCTGATCCCGTGGAGGGGGTATTCCCTTCCCTGTGTGCACATCACAACCCATCCATGCCTTCATCTTGTTTAACTTTTGTTGATTACTCCCAGAAATCTTCTGTAAAATTCCCTCCGTTATACTGAATTCTTTCCTCTGTAACTTCTGACATTCCATAGATACAAGAGGAGCACATGACTTTTTGTCAGTTATCCCTCAATCTTCCTACTTGATCAGTCTGCTAACTTTTAAAATCATTAATCTCTTTGGTCTTATCCTCTAACACTTCTCTTATGTAATGTTTCATTATTAATAGTTTGTAGTCCATTTTTATCCAGCATGTACCTCCACACTGATCTTTGGGCAACCCACAATTTTAATTCCATAGAGATTGTGGCGGTTCCATGATTCACAACCATGTAGCAACACTGTGGAAGAATAATATTAATGTTTTAAAAATCGAGCCAGTCCTCAATGGATAAGTGGTCAGAGGATAGGAAGAGTTTTTAAAAGAAATATAAGTTATTCATATCTGTATGAAAGACTGTTCCAAACTTCTAATAATGATAAATGCAAATGAAAACAACCCTCACGTTTCATACCTAGCAAATGGGAAAAGATGGCCAAAAAAGCATAAATCAGTCATGTTGGAATTGTGGGAATTCAGGCATACAAATGCAATACTGGGGAGCTGTGAATTGGTCTAACCATTCTAGAAAATCAGTTAAAATTATGCCCAAAAAGTGACTAAAATGTTCTTACTCTTTGACCCAAAGATCTCACTGCTAAGCATAAAGCCTAATAAGGTTTAAGATAGAAGGAAAAGTCCAATATCTATAAATATTTATTGTTTTAAAAAATTTACTAGCAAGGAAGTAAAAACAAAATAGAAACAGTCATTGGGGAATGCTAAAAAAATCATAGTACATAGAAGTGATGGAATATAAGTGTACTTTAAGAATTGGTAAATATCATGAAAAAATACATGAAACAGTAGAGAGTGAAATAAACATAACGGGAAATATATACAATTATTAAAAAAAGTAAATGGAAAGAAAAATAACAATAAAACCAAAACTGAACACCTCAGTTTAGTGACCAATCTCAACACTATAGAAAAGATAGGATAATGTACCTTTCTAGGTTTTTTTATTAATTTTTATTTTTTTTATTTTTAGAGGGGGGAAGATAGGCCAATTGGACGTGACTTGCCCAAGGTCACATGGCTAGTTTTTTATTAAGTGTCTGAGGCTGGATTTGAACTCAGATCCTCCTGAATCCAGGGCTGGTGCTCTACTCACTGCAACACCTAGCTGCCCCCCTTTCTACCTTCTTTGAAGGAAGAGGGTGACTATGCACATAGAACATAGCATATACAATCAGACTTGATTGCAGTGTTAAATATTTTTACTAAATTTTTATTTCCTATTCCTTTTTTATTTCTGAAATAAATGGTGGTACTCTAGATGTAGAAGGGGGAAAGATAGATTTGCCAATGAAGATGACATAAAAATAAATGATCAGCGAATTTATGTTTTTAAGTTCGTGCCTTTTTTCAGGGAAAAATTTAGAGGTAATAAAGTGCATGAGAGTTTTCCAAATCCAATCCAAGCCACTGTAATCCTCCTTCTATCAAATTCTGGACTCAGATTATTGTCCCTCCAAATTGTCAAGCAGTTGGCAAGCATTTAGGGCAGCGAAGTGGCACGGTAGATAGAGTGGTTGGCCTGGAGTCAGGGAGATCTGATTTCCAATTCAACCTCAGACACTAACTGTGTGACCCTAAGCAAGGCACTTAATCCTTGTTGCCTCAGTATGCTCATTTGTAAAATGATCTGGAGAAGTAAATGGCAAACCACTCCAGGATCTTTGCCAAGAAAATCACAAATGTGTACAGCAAATAGAGCACGGCCCTGGAGTCAGGAGGACCTGAGTTCAAATCTGGCCTCAGACACAACACAGAACTGGTTGTGTAACCTTGGGCAAGTCACTTAATCCTACTTTCCCCCTCCAAAAAGCAAAAATAAAATCCCAAATGGGGTAACAAATAGCTGTGCACAACTGAAAAAAGGCAACAGAAAGCTTTTTTTAAGTGCTTACTATATGCCAGGCGCTATGTTAAACCATGAGGATGCAAAAAAAAACAAAACAAAAAACAAAAATAAAAAAAAACCCAACAAATTGTCCAAAATTGAAATAAATATAATTAAAAGTCAAATTTTCTAGTCATCTCTGTTTTTTTTTAAGAATACTTGAAAGTCCTCTATTTCATTGAATGACCATATTTTCCCCTGAAGCATTATACTCAATTTTGCTGGGTAGGTGATTCTTGGTTTTAATCCCAGCTCCTTTGACGCCCATAATATCATATTCCAAGCCCTTAGATCCTTTAATGTATAAGCTGCTAGATCTTGTGTTATCCTAATTGTGTTTCTACAATACTCAAATTGTTTCTTCCTGCCTGCTTGCAATATTTTCTCCTTGACCTGGGAACTCTTGAGTGTGGCTATAATATTCCTAGGAGTTTTCTTCTTCAGATCTTTTTCAAGAGGTTATTGGTGAATTCTTTAAATTTATATTTTAAATTTATGATTGAATAGTATATAGAAATTCTATATACTGTCTATGCAATTGTGTAGCATTGTTTATAAATGAGGCATTCTTCATTAATTTGTTTTTTCCTATGTGGATAGTTAGGTTGCATTCTTTTGAGTAATGATGAATCTCATTAAGAAAGCACTAACTATAACACTCCAGACTTTGATGGAATCAGTGCCAGGTAATGTGTAAACTGTTCTATTTGGAGGTGCTTCTCGATAGGGAATCCCTCTTCTGGTATCCTGGTCACCATGTCATTTGCAGCAGTTTCTCTGTTATGACCCTATATGGAATCTCTCCTTCCCCACCACTACCTAGACTTTCCAGTGTCACTCTTAGGTCCTGGAGGACAGGGACTGTGCCTTGTGTTTTTTTATGTATCTGTAGCACTTAGCACAGTGCCTGACATATAGAAAATGCTCAGTAAATGCCTTCTCTCTCTATCATCTATCTCAAGTTTCTTACAGCTGGATCATATTTTTCCATCAAATCTTCCCCATCCTCTTCCGTGACTAGCCATATGTTGAAGTCACATATATTAAAGGAAATTATGATTACTATGTTGGGTCATATCAACTTATTTGTAGAATTTCTCTTCCTCCTGCAATTTTTTAAAAACTATAACTGTGATATTTTTGGTATAGGGACTTCATGAGAAAACTTCCTTTTTCAAATTAGAGTGATAACTACTCAGACATTTATAGTCCTATAGTTGTGTGGGAACCAAAGAAATTCAATGAATTTTCCAGGATCATTCAGTCAATGGCCATCAGAAGCAGACCTTGGACCCAGATCTTCCTGCATCTGAAGCCCACTCTCTATCCATTATGGCACTCTCTCTCAATGTTGACACATAAGCTTCAATTATCTTCAAAGTGGTCTTTGTGGTAATATTTATCATGAGCACTACAAGATGAGAACTATATTTCTTCTTGCCTTTGGATGTATGATTAAAAACCAACCTTATTTCTTTCAAAGGGATTCAAAGGGCATAGAGTAGGAGGAGGAATAGAGTATAAATGCTTGAAAAAATAATTTACATTAAAATGTTTAATTATCTAATTTTGTAATGTCTCCAATTATTTTATAGGAAAATAATATCCCTTCATGATGAATAAACGCAATAACATGCTTGGAGAGAAAATGCTTTAGAATAGCTTAAACTAGTTCAAGACAACGTGAGTTAAAAAATTGGGGAAACAAAAAGTTCAAAAAAAAAAACCCTACAAAGCATGATCCACTTTATTGTTCATTATCTACACAATTCCTGTCACTGGTGGAAAGAATGTTGTGTTTGATTTATATAAGGCTTTAGTACATATTGCATGGAATCTAATAAATGAAAATGACATCTTGAAAATGGATAGCCTAAAAATTAGCAGCTAATATGGCACAGTACATAGACTGCTAGGTCTGGAGTCAGGAAGATCTGAGTTCAAAACTGGCCTGAGATACTTAATACCTGTGTGACCCAGTGAAAGTCACTTAACCATGGTTGCCTCAGTTTCCTCATCTATAAAATGAACTGTAGAAGGAAATGGCAAATGACTCCAGTGGCTTTGCCAAGAAAATCTCAAATGGGGTCACAAAAAGTTAGACATGACTCAAACAACTGAACAGCAACCAAAAAAATTGGCAAGAGAATATAATTTTTCCAGAGAAAATTAGATCCTTAATAAGCAAAAACAAACTTTTTTAAAAAAATCTATGCTATCTTATATTACAAAGAGAAAGGAAAATAAGGTAAAGCACCTCTTTGTACAAAAAGATTTATAGGAGTTTTTTTTTTTTGTGGTGGAAAAGAATTGGAAATTGAGAGGATACCCATCAATTTGGGAATGGCTGAACAAGTTACGGTATATGATTACAATGGAATACTCTGGTGCTATAAGAATGATCAGCAGGCTGATTTCACAAAACCCTGAGAAGACTTACACAAACTGATTCAAAGTGAAGTGAGCAGAGTAAGGAGAACACTGTACACAGTAGCAACGATATTATATTATGATCAACTGTGAATGACTTTGTTGTCAGCAATACAATGTTCCAAGACAATTCTAAAGGACTCATGATGTAAAATGCTATCCACCTTCAGAGAAAGAACTGATGGGGTCTGAATGCAAATCAAAGCATACTATTTTCAATTTATTTTTTCATGTCTTTTTCTTTTAATCTGCTTCTTTCACAACATGACTAATATGAAAATAATGTACATAATTGCACATATATAATTCCATAACAAATTGCTTACCTTTTATGGAGGGGGGAGGAAGAAGAAAATTTTGAACTCAATTTTTTTTAAATGAATGCCAAAATTGTCTTCACATGTAATTGGGAAAAAATAAGAAAAAAAATTTAAAAGTCTATGATGTCAAAAGAGCTCTTTGTATTTTACGGGGTTGCTTTCAAGCCTGCTGAGGGCGTCATTTTATGAGAAAAAAATGGTCTACCTGCAGCTATAGATATGATAAAAATAATCCTTAGTAAATCATGCAAAACTGTTTGAAATGGTTTACCTTGTAGGTAATGTAAAGGAAAGGAAATTTTTTCATTTATCTTCAGACCTTTGTAATCAATGAATGACAAAATTAAAATCTTACATATTAAGTGAGTAAAACAACATGCATATATAAAGACATTAATTGAATTACACCATATTCCTTAGAGACAAGGACTGGATCCTTGGTCTAGGGAACTTCTGAATATGGAAACTCTCTCTTCCAATGCAGTTGTAGAGACGTGCTTTGAGCTCTAAATTATTAAACGACCTCCCAGGACTCATTCAGCCAGCATATGCAAGATCTGAAGTCAGAGTTTTCTGGTTCCATGACCAACCTTCTTGCCTCTCTTTTTAACAATCTTATGCTGTTGAAATTCCTGTTAGAAAAGATTCATTTCTCTGAAAATCTATTTATGTCAATGCTACATCATGACAAATTTTCAATCTGACAGATGATATTGTATTTTTTACCTACAAGACTTCATTTCACATTCACATCTAAAACAAGCCTACCAGTATTAACCATATGGCCTCTCACATATTAAAAACTAGAAAAAGTATATCAGTGAAATCAATTAGATAAGCAAGAAACAGAAACAAGTGATTAGTCCAATATTCAATAAATCCATGAACACAAACTACTGAGAGCAGCTAGTTGGTACAGTGGTTAGAGCACTGGGTCTGGAATCAGGAAGACCTAAGTTCAAATCCAGAATCTGACCCTTATTAGCTGTGTGACCCTGAGCAAGTCATTTAACTTATGTCAAATTTTCCTCAACTATAATATGGGTATAACAATAACACTTCCCTCACAAAGTTGTTGTGAGAATCAAATTAGATATTTGTAAAAGTGCTTAGCACCATGCCTAGCATGTATTAGGAACTTAATAAATCGCTGTTCCCTTGCTCTCTAGTCCAGGTATTAGGTGATGAGCACCTAAATTTGGGGTTGGGGGAAGAATATTAACAACTAAAGGGATCAAGGAAGGCTTCCCATAAAATGTAGCACTTGAGGTGAACCCTGTAGTAAGCTAAAGATTCTAAGGAGCTGAGGGCAGGATAAGCCCAGAGAAGCTTTAGTAGTCCATGCGATCCAAAAAAAAATATTATAACAATTCTGCAAATTAAAGTCAAGTTGCAAATATTTTAATTCCCTAACTATTAGAACTGTAATGTCATATCAAAAATCAATTCAACAAGAATTTATTAAGGAACTACTATGTGTCAACCACTGTTCCAATTGCCTATAAAATAAAATATTTTCACTTGGCTAAGGGATCCCAAGGGTCACACTTACCTCTATAAAGTACTTAGATAAACTGTGGACAGCCTATTAATAAAGACTTTATATGTAACTACGTGAAATATTTTTGAGAAATTCTTTAACATATTATCACTCCCATGAAGGTACTCTAAGAAATACATTTTTTCCCCTCACCATTTTGGAACTAAAATGATTGAAAAATGTTGTGATATGGAGGCATTTGGAGACAAAGAACTAACTTGAATAAGCTATAATTAAATAAACAGCTAACACAGAAATACAGGTGATCTGTGCATCAACAGATAGCTATTAATGAATAAACTTAGCGGATTTGGATTTTGTAAAAGAGAGAATTTCCCTACAATTATGACTGTCAAAAAATGAAAGAGATTGCCTCAAAAGGTAGTGAGTTCTTTGTCACTGGAGGTGGGTGAGTATAGGTCAATTGATCTGTCATTGAAATAGTAGAGTGTTTCATGCTTCAGCTGGCTATTACCCTGGATGACCTCTAGGTTTCTTCCTACCTCTAACATCTATGCAAAGGTTGGACTGACTATATAATAGCTAGTGTTGCTTCTAATTCTAAGCTTCAACGACCTTCAATGGCCCTCAGCATGACAGATCTTTTACTGATACAAAACTATTGAGGGCAAATCTCTATCCTACATATCATTACAGATTCTGACTTCTTGTCTTTGTTTTCCCTGGTGCTGGTCACAGCAGCTGGCATGTATTAGGTGGCAAATAAATGCTTTTTGAATTGAACTGAATATTAATAGGAATTCAAAAGGAACAAAACATTAAAGGAACTCAAACAAATAAAAACACTTCAAGGCTGGATGGATAGAGCTGAATACATATAGATTTATAGATAGATAGATAGATAGATAGATAGATGGATGGATGGATAGATAGATAGATAGATAGATAGATGGATGGATGGATGGATGGATGGATGGATAGATAGATAGATGGATGGATGGATGGATGGATGGATGGATGGATGGATGGATGGATGGATGGATGGATGGATGGATGGATGGATGGATAGATAGATAGATAGATAGATAGATAGATAGATAGATAGATAGATAGATAGATAGATAGATACATAGATACATAGATAGATAGATACATAGATACATAGATACATAGATAGATGGATGGATAGAGTGCTGGAGCAGGAGCCAGTTAAGACCAAATTTCACATCCAACCTCAGACCCTTATTTACTAGCTGTGTGACACTACACAGGTTACATAACTGCTATCTGCCTCAGTTTCTCCTTCTGCAAAATGGAGATAAGAGGAGCACCTTCTTCTCAACGACATTGTAAGGATAAAATAAGATGTGTGTAAAGCACTCTATAAAAGCTATTACTATCATATTATTATTAATAAAAACCACAATGCCCTTGATGTGCTTAATAACATTACCCTTAACTAATATAACATATATGTAGGAAGGGCATACATTTTCTGCATAGATATCTTTGTGTTCAGATATCTTGAAGAGATGTCTAGTAGACATCTTAAAACTCAATATGTCCAAAACAGAATTCAGTATCTTTTCACCTCAACCACCTCCCTTCAGTCCCACTACCTTCTTTTCCTATTACTCTTTTTTTTTAGAGGGGGGAAGGCAGAGAAATGGAGGTAAAGTGACATGCCCAAGGTCACACAGCTAATAAATGTTAAGTATCTGAGGCCGGATTTGAACTTGGGTCCTCCTGACTCCAGGGCTGGTTCTCTATTCCCTGTGCCACCTAGCTGCCCCTTCCCTATTACTCTTAAGGTCAACACCATCCTCCTACTCCCTCAGGCTTGAAACCTAGGAGGGAGCCATCCCGGCTTCCTCACTACTGCTCCCCTGCCCCCATATCCAAGTTGTTGCCAAGGCCTGCCAACTTCACCTTTGCAACATCTCTTTTATGCACTCCTCCTCTCCTCTGATGGAGAAGGAAATGGGGAACCACTGCCAGTATCCTTGCCAAGAAAACCACAAATGGGCATCACAAAGGGTCAGACAAAACTGAAAATGACTGAACAATAAATATCTTCTCTGACACTGCCACCACCCTATTACAGGCCCTCGTCACCTCACACTTGGGACTATTAAAGTAGCTGGAGAGTCTGCCTGCCTCAAGTCTCTCCCTCCCACCACCCATTTTGCATTCAACCACTAAAGTCATTTTCCTAAAATGCAAGTCTAATCATGTCACAGACAACCCCAAGTCGACAAAGTCTAATGGCTCCTTACTGCCTCCAGAAGCAAACACAAAAAGCTCTCTTTGACGTTCAAAGCCTTTCATCGCCTAGTCCCCTGCTAACTTTCCTGTATTCTAACACCTTACTCCCCAGGACATATGCTTTGATCCAGTGATACTGGCCCCCTCCCTGGCCATTTTAAAAACAAGACATTCCATTTCCCACTTCTAGTCATTTTCTCTGGCTGTCCGTCATGCCTGGAAGACCTCCCTCCTCCACGATATTCTGCTTTGAGTCCCCACTGAAATCTCACCTTCTACAGGAAGGCTTCTCCAACCTCTCTTCATTCCAGTGCCCTCCCTCTGTTATCTCCTATTTATCCCATATGTAGTTTGTTTTATATATACTTGTTTGCGTGCTGTCTCCCCCATCAGATTTATGCTCCTTTAGGTCAGGACCTATCTTTTGGCTCTTTTTGTACCCCCAGCACTTAGCACAGTGCCTGCCCCATAGCAGGCTCTTATTAAATGTTTAATTGATTGATTGTTAATCTAGTAGGTACAGAAATACTAGTGAACTCCATTTCAGCAGTTTCAAGGGCCAGAGAAGAATCATTGTTTATTGCATTTTTGGCTATACCTCAAGAGATCAGCTAAGAGGCTAACATCTGATAGCTCTAGAAAGGATGTTTCTTATAGTTCTGATGTTAAGTCAGATTCGAAAACAACCAGAATTGTATTCACAACTCTCAGAATTGCTGCACATGAAAATCCCCATAGGCCCCTCTTTGCAGACTCTACCTCATTTGACACAGGCTTTGTGACCTCAATTATATTAGCAGGAACATCCATAATGTCATTCATAGCCCATTTCTATAGTTCCTGTCTTAGATGAAGTGTCATGAAGAAAATGAGAATGGGTAGACCCAGATACAGCAGAATCAAAATAATGTCACTTTTTATTGCAAATACAGGGTGTCCCTAGGCAACCTATAACTATAGGTTATAGTTATAGGTGGGAGAAGACATAGAGAACCACGTAGAAGTGAGATAGCCTGACCAAGGTCATAACTGACTGCCAAGTCAATTGTAAGCAACAATATTGGCATCTCTAAAGAATCAGACTCTGCTACGAAGTTTTTAAATTTAAAAACATAACAAAATTAAACAAACTTCTTTCATCTATAGGCAAAATAAGTTTTACCACTTATAAAAACCATCCCTCAGTCGGAGAAGGGCTGAGCAAGTTGTGGTATATGATTGTGATGGAATACTACTGTGCTGTCAGAAATAATGAGCGCGATTATCTTAGAAAAACACAGATTCACACAAGATAATGAAGAGAGAAATGAGCAGAACCAAGGGAATGTCATGTACAGTAACAGCAATATTGTTGTAAGAACAACTTTGAGTTAATATGTCATTTTGACTGTTATAAATACACAAATTAACTACATGGGACATTGAAAGAAAACACGATCTGCATCCAGAGAAAGAACTGATGAATAGAAGTATGTATAGAATG
The DNA here is from genome assembly GCF_028583685.1 of Petaurus breviceps papuanus. Taxonomy (NCBI): domain Eukaryota; kingdom Metazoa; phylum Chordata; class Mammalia; order Diprotodontia; family Petauridae; genus Petaurus; species Petaurus breviceps. Next base: position 38,143 of record NW_027187408.1, read on the forward strand.
ATTTTACACATGTATAAATACACTTGTAACTAATGAGAGCCATGTCTAGGGCGGGGGAGAAGGAAGGAAAAAAGAGAAGACATTTACACGATAATTTTATTATATATGTAAAAGAATAGCAAGTTGTACATATAAGATTCGTAGTTTCATGTGCAATCATTTTTTATCATACTATGTTATAGGAAAGCTTATTTTTTCAATAAATTAAAAGATTTAAAAAAGAGTCATCCATTTCTTGAGGCAGTTAGGTGACAGAGTAGTAGACTTAAAAATCAGGAAGAAGGACCTGAGTTCAAACCCTGCCTCAGACAACTAACTTAGTTCTCAGACCCTGGAAAAGTCACTGAACCCCTCTTAGACTCAGTTTCTTCATCTGTGAAATGGGGATGGCAAGAACCTCTGCCTTGCAGGTTTATAGTGAGAAGCAAATGAGATAACTTATATAAATCATGTTTGTAAATCTTAAAACATTAGAAAACTTGCTTAGAAACTGACAAATTAACATTATCTGTGTTGTATTCTTTTCATTTTGTTAAACATTTCCCAATTATATTTTAATCTGGTTCAGTCTGCACTTGGGTTTTGAGGGTTGCTTGCTACCCATGCGACAAATCTGATACCTCTGGAAAGAACTCCAAATAAAGGTGAAGATGATCTGGGTGGAAGTTTTGCTGTGCTACTAAACTTTAAGTTGTCTGATTTTAGACAATTCACTTAGTCTTCGGGCGTCGTAATTTTATCATCTATTAAATAAAGAAGTTGGATAAGATGATCCATAAATTTCTTTCTAGATCTAAAATCTCTGAAAGCCTGAGGTCTATGAGCCTTAAGTCAATCAAAACCTTAGAGCTATATATTCAAGATATGCAAGATAACAAACAACAATATTCTTCAGACACAAAAATAATTTCTTCACTCCAAAAAAAAAAACCAACAACAAAAAGGGGAGGAGTCAAGATGGCAGAGTAGAAGCAGGACCTGCACACTGCTCCTGCTTCCACCTTCCCCAATCCATGTAAAAGGGGTGTATAAACAAACTGTGGAGATGCAGAACCCAGAAAATAACACAGAGAAGCTAACCTCCCGCTGAGGACAGCCCAGCAGGCCAGCAGGAATCGGCCAGCTCAGTGCTCTGGGAGCCAAGCCCAGCCATATGCCAAGGCTTTAGCCCCAGGAGGGGGCTGACCAGCCTTGGCCAGAGGGATTCCAGAACAGCAGCAGCTCTAGCCATTTCCAGATTTGTTAACACATAGATGCAAAGGACAAAGTGAGAGGTCAGTGCAGTAAAGCCACAGAGTGTAGGGGGGCCAAGCATCGATCTGAGGGGTAATCACTCTTGCTTTAACCTGCTTGGATATGGATTGCGGTCCAGGGTGGAGGTCCTGGGATGTGTGTCCAGCTTGCCAGAGCATGTGGAGACCTCAGAGACGGCACCCATCTAATACCTCCGGCAACTGAGAAAACCCCAGCATTTGGGACAAAAGCTCCCCTGTATGGTGGCAGAGTCCTACTGTGGCAAAAAGCCCAGGGTCAAGTGACTGAGGGGTTACATAAACAGCAAAGGAAATAAAGCAGACAGAAGATACCAACATTACACTTCCACTTTGGGGACAAAAAGGAGCAAACCATGGAACAGGAGGAATACAGTGAGGTCAGAACTCCTGCACCAAAAGCTTCAAAGGAATATATGAGCTGCTTATAGGCCATAGAGGACCTTAAGAAACAGATTAGAGAAGTGGAAGAAAAAATTGGAAGGGAAATGGGAACAATGCAAGAAAATTACGAAATGGGAGTCAACAGCCTGACTGAGGAAAATAACACCTTATAAACAGACTAATTCGAATGGCAAAAGAGGCTCAAAAAGGCAATGAGGAGAAGAATGCCTTAAAAAGCAAAATTGTCCAGATGGAAAAAGAATTGCAAAAGCTCAATGAGGAGAATCATTGCTTCAGATTTAGATTGGAACAAATGGAAGTAATGACTTTATGAGAAATCAAGATGCTGTTAAACATATCCAGACGAATGAAAGAATAGAAGGCAATATGAAATATCCCATGGGAAAAACCAATGACCTGGAAAATAGATCCAGGAGACATAATTTAAAAATTATTGGACTACCTGAAAGACACGACAAAGTAAGAACCTAAAACTCATCCTCCAGGAAGTTTTCAAAGAAAACTACCCTGATGCTTTAGAACTAGAGGGCAAAATAGAGGTTGAAAGAATCCAGCAGATCATTTCCTGAAAAAGTTCCCAAAAAGAAAAAGGCTAGGTATATTATAGCCAGGTTCCAGAATTCCCAGATTAAGGAGAGAATTATACAAGCAGCTAGGAAGAAACAATTTGAATATTGTGGGAACACAATCAGGATAACCCAGGATCTGGAAGTTTCTACATTGAGGTATTGAAAGGATTGGGATATGATATTCTGGAGGTCAAAGGAGCTGGGCTTAAAACCAAGAGTCACCTAGCCAGCAAAACTGTATCATGTTTCAGGGGAAAATACTGTCATTAAGTGGAATAGAGGACTTTCAAGCATTCTTTTTTTGTTGTTGTTTTTTTCAATGCTTTATTAACTTCTAATTTACATCATCCATTTCCACCAGGTTTTGAGTTACAAATTTTCTCCCCATTTCTCCCCTACCCACTGCCCCAAAATAAAAGTCCCACAGGATATCCCCTCCTCCAATCTGCTCCCTCCCACATTTTCCTCCATACCCCTTTCCACTTTTCCAGTGCATCTATATGTCTCAGTGCCTGCACATCTCATTTCCCATTTACATGTAAGATGGTATTAATAATAGTATATATATATACATACATACATACATACATACATACATATTTGAATATCTGATTTCAAAACTTTCAATTCCAGATTTATTCCCCTCCTTCCTTGTCACCCACCCTTACTGGGAAGATACGCAGTTCAATATTGGTTGCACATGTGTGGTTAATGGAAAACAAAACCATAGTAAATACATTGTAAAAGACTGACTACACTTCCCTCCCTCCCATCCCACCTCCCACCTGCTCTACTCTCCACTTTGATCCCCTCTATTTTCAAAACTGAGTGCTTCCAACCTTCCTCCCCCCCCATCCTACCCCTCCCTTCTATCATCCCCCCCTCATCCCCTTCCCCCCCTTTTCTCCTGGAGGGCGAGATACCCTATTTAGTGTGTGTTTCACTCCCTCCTCAAGCCAAATTCAATGGCAATAAGGTTGATAGATTCCCTTTTGCCTTCCTATTCTTCCCCTCCATTGTAACCATTTTCCATTGCCTCTTATGCATGAGATAGATTACCCCAATCTGTCTCTCCCCATCTCCTCTAATTATATTCATTTCAATTCTTAATTTCACATTTTAAGTATCATTCCTTCCTGTTAAATTGGTCCTTTGCCCTCTATCTATGTATACCTGTAAACACATATACACATATTCACATATGTATTCATATGCCCCATATTCCCTCATATATATACATATACATATATATATATATATATATATACATATACATATTCTAATCCCTTCAACTACTGAGAAGAGTTTCATAAGTTAAAATTATTGTTTTTCTATGTAGGAATATTAATAGTTCAACTTTGATAAGTTCCTTATGATTTCTTTTCCCTGTTTACATTCTCATGCTTTTCTTGCTTCTTGTATCTGAATGTCAAATTTTCTATTCAACTCTGTTTTTTTCAGCAAGAATGCTTGAAAGTCCTGTATTCCACTGAATGACCATATTTTCCCCTGAAACATGATACTCAGTTTTGCTGGGTAGGTGACTCTTGGTTTTAATCCCAGGTCCTTTGCCCTCCGGAATATTATATTCCAAGTCCTTCGATCCCTCAGTGTAGAAGCTGCCATATCCTGGAATATCCTGATTGCGTTTCCACAATATTCAAATTTTTTTTCTTCCTGGAAGCTTATAATATTCTTTCCTTAATCTGGGAGTTCCAGTATCTGGCTATAATATTCCTACGAGTTTTCTTTTTGGGATCTTTTTCTGGAGGTGATCGGTGGATTCTTTTAAACTCTAATTTGCCCTCTGGTTTTAAAACATGAGGGCAGTTTTCCTTGAAAACTTCCTGGAGTATGATTTCTAGGTTCTTCCTTTGGTCATAGCTTTCAGGTATTGCGATAAATTTTAAATTATCTCTCCTGGATCTATATTCCAGGTCAGTGGTTTTTCCCACAAAATATTTCACCTTGCCTTCTATTCTTTCATTTGTTTGGATGTGTTTAACAGCATCTTGATTTCTCATAAAGTCATTAGCTTCCATTTGCTCCAATCTCATTCTGAAGCAATGATTCTCCTCATTGAATTTTTGAGATTCTTTTTCCATCAGGCAAATTCAGCTTTTTAAGGCATTCTTCTCCTCATTGCCTCTTTGGGCCTCCTTTGCCATTTGAGGCAGTCTGTTTATTAAGGTATTATTATCCTCAGTCAGGCTGTTGACTCTCTTTTCATAATTTTCTTGCATTGTTCTCATTTGTCTTCCCAATTTTTCCTCCTCTTCTCTTACTTGGTTTTCAAAATCTTTCTTAAGTTCCTCTCTGGCCTGTAACCAGCTTGTATTTTCCTTTGAAGCTTTGGGTGCACTACTTCTGACTTCACTGTTTTCCCCCCTTTTCCATGCTTTGGTCCTTTTTGTCCCCAAAATAGGAGTGTATTATTGGAATCTTCTGTCTGCTTTGTTTCCTTTGCCTGCTTATTTTGCCAATCAATTACTTGACTTATGGGCTTTTTGCCACAGTAGACTCTGCCACCAGACAGGGGAGCTTTTTGGGGAGAAAACGCTGGTGTTTTCTCAGCTGCTGGAGGTATTAGATGGTTGCCTCTCTGAGGTCCCCACATGCTCTGGCAAACTGGACACACACCTCAGAACCTCCACCCTAGAATGCAATCCAGATCCAAGCAGGTTAAAGTGAGAGCGATTACCCCTCATACTGGTGCTTGCTCCTGCTGCACTCTGCAAAGTGGCACTGGCTAACTGTGCCAGCGTCCCATCGGCTTTTGGCCCTGTGGGTAAAAGCCATGCACTCCCACTTACTGGTCCCAAAGTCCATACTGTACTGACCTCTAACCTTTTCCTTCGCATCTATATGTTGATAAATCTGGAAATGGCCACAGTTGCTGCTGATCTGGAGTCCCTCTGGCTTGAGTCTTGTCAGGCCCGCACTGGGGCTAAAGCCTTGGCTTGGGCCTGGGCTCAGCTCCCAGAGTGCTGCACTAGATTCCTTCCACCCTGCAGGGCTGTTCTCAGCAGGAGGTTAGATTCTCTGTGTCATTTTGTGGGTTCTGCAGCTCCAAAGTTTTTTTAAAGTCCCCTTTTTACATGGATTGCGGAGGGTGGAAGCCAGAGCTGCAGGAAGGTCATGCTTCTACTGCAACCATCTTGGCTCTGCCCCCACTTTCAAGCATTCTTGCTGAAAAAACCAGAGTTGAACAGAAAATTTGACATTCAGATACAAGAAGCAAGAGCAGCATGAGAAGGTAAACAGGGAAAAGAAATCATAAGGAACTTATCAAAGTTGAACTATTAATATTCCTACATGGAAAAACAATAATTGTAACTTATGAAACTTTTCTCAGTAGTTGAAGGGATTAGAAATATATATATATATATATACATATATATATATGTGTGTGTGTGTGTGTGTGTGTGTGTGTCTATATATGAGGATATATGAGCATATGAATACATATATGAATGTGTGTATATGTTTATAGGTATACATAGATAGAGGACACAAGACAAATTTAAGAGGAAGGGATGACACTTAAAAGATGAAATTAAGATGTGAGAGAGGAATATAATGAGAGGAGATGGGGAGAGACAGAATGGGGTAAACTATCTCATCAAGAAAAGGCAAGGGAAAATGGTTACAATGGAGAGGAAGAATAGGAAGGCAAAAGGGAATGGGTCAACCTTATTGCCATTGAATTTGGCTTGAGGAGGGAATGAAATACACACCAAATAGGGGATCTCACCCTACAGGGAGTAGGGGGGGAAGAGGATGATAGGAGGAATGATGGAGGGAGGGTAGGCTGTGGGGAAATTAAGTTGGAAGCACACACTTTTGAAAAGGGACAGGGTAAAATTAGAGAATAGAACAAGTGGGAGGTGGGGATAGGAGGGAGGGAACTACAGTCAATCTTTTGCAATATATCTACTATGTTATTGTTTTGCCTTAGCCACACATGTACAACCTATACTGAACTTCTTATCTTCCCAATAAGGGTGGGTGACAAGGGAGGAAGGGAATGAATGTGCAATTCAAAGTTTTAAAATCAAATACTCAAATATATATATATGCTATTATTAATACTATTTTACATGTAGTTGGGAAATAAGATATTCATCCACTGGGCATAGAGATCCAGTGGAAAAGTCAAAAGGGGTATGAGAGAAAATATGGGAGAGAGAAGATTGGAGGATGGGATATCTTGTGGGAATGCTATTTTGGGGCAGTGGGTAGGGGAAAAATGGGGAGAAAATTTGGAGAAAAAATTGAGAAAACTCAAAACTTGGCAGAAATGATGTAAATCAGAAGGTAATAAATCATTTCAAAAAACAAAAATAAATAATTTCTTCAGTTGTTTTTCAGTCGTATCTGACTCTTTGTGTATTTGAAATTTTCTTGACAAAGATTCTGGAGTGGTTCCCTTCTCCATATCATCTTACAGATGAGGAAACTGAGGCAAACAGAGTTAAGTGACTTGCATGGGTTCATACAGCTAGTGCCTATAGCTAGATTTGAACTAAGATGAGTCCTCCTGACTACAGGCCAAGCAATCTATCCATTGTTCCACTTATGGAAGTATTTGTAATTGTTCCATGATTGGAATGCCCTTTCATAGAGTAAAAAATCAGGAAGTTCATTAATCCCTTTTGCTGGCAAGTGAAGACCACTAGCTCTTATCCCAAATAGATTCCATAATTTCTGAACACAAAGGGTTAAAAATTGAACAAAAGAAGCCAAGCAAACAAAGAAACCAATTTTCTGGTAGCTACACTTAAGAAGTTGCTAAACGAATTCTCTCTATATGTCATCAGCAAACTATTTGGGAATTGCCTAGGATGAAAGGTTTTGTCTAAGTGTAAGTTATTATTGTTTCCAGGGCAAAAAGAGTTTGTACCATTTTAAAATAATACAACCTGGCATTTTTTCCTGTCCTAAAACAAATGAAATATGTCTCTGCCTCAATGCTCTCAAAGTAGATGTGAAGCTTCAATTTAACATTTGAAGGTCAAGCCCCCAGGCATCTTCTAGCTCTAATAATACATTGGAATTTGTAGACTGACATAATAGAGCCTCAGCTTAGATTTTCTCTTATGACCAAACTGCTTAGTCATAAAAGAGCTCCACTTTTTATGGAGACAGATGCCCTAAGTCCTTCTGAGACAACATAATGAGGATTTCATGCCATGATATAGCTAGATAGGACTGGTATTTTCCATTGCCAACCTCGAATTACAAAAAATTGCTGTTAGGAGTGATTGCCAGAGCAAACTTTTGCCAACAGCCTTCACCTTCCATAACAATCTCTAAAAAACCTGTCACTAGAGTCTTCTAAGCCACAGGGATTAATGGCCTGGAAAACCAGTTATCAGCACTTGTATCATGTCCAAATTAATTAAGGGAATGTAGGAATAAAAGAAGTTTAAAGGCAAGGATTTTAATTAAATACACTACCTAACAGCGAACATTCAAATACCAACTTGATCAAGTCGCTATAACCATGTTTTGACCATGCTTTTGTCACATATTTAAAGTTATATTTGTCACTCCCTAGCTATGTAACCCAGGGGGGTATAATTTCTTCCTCTGCATTTCATTTTGCTCTTCTATCAAATAAGAAAGTTGTGCTGAGAGATTCCTACCGGACTTTTCGGCTAGGACATTTTATGTTCATATAAATCTATAATTCTATGATTTTACTTAGGGTATGATTTAAAATGGACTTTGGAGTTTTCCATCATATTAATCCGATCAATGAATCACAGAGTGAAAGAACAGAAATAGACGCTGTAGAAAGCGGGTATCAGTGTAATAATTTAGTACATGCCCACTCATCTAGAATCAGCCTTCATGAGCAAAAATCAATCATACTTGGCATAAGACAATGTCTAAAAGAGCAAGCTCTTTATTTTGTTTTTCCCATCTAAGAGCTATCTTGCTACTGAGAAGAACAACAAAGTAAGCATGAAGGTTAAATGAAAATGGTCACTTTTGATGATCAATGTCAATTTCCACAAACAAATTCAAATACAAAGTTGTTTTCTTAAGCTAAGTCCAGGTAATTGTTTTTTAGGTTTGGTTTTTTTAAGACTCTTTTGTACTTGTGGACTTGTTTTTCTCCTTAAAAAGCATCAAGGCATTTTCAATTTTAATGATGTTTTGATTTTTAAAAACTATGTCAAATCAGTTAAACTTTTAATGCCATAGATAGAACAATAATTGTCTATGTAACAATTTCAAAATAAGAAAGAGCAAGGTTTGGAGTTATAGCAAAAAGACTACATGATGGGCTGTTTCTTTTTTAACTTTTATTCTAAACTTAAGGAACCACAAATAAAATATTTCCATATTCAAATAAAACAGAAAAAATGGTGTATAATAAATTCAACATGTAACTTTCAAAGCTATCCTACCTCCTTCCTTCCAGGCTTCCATTTTATTTGGGGCATATTTTTTTAAATGCTGCAATGACTCTCTTTTATTTTTGTTATGAGAGAATGTCTCCTGTCTGACTTCATATGGTAGACAACTGCTGCCAAAATATATTTACCACAACAGAAATTATAGTGGTAAAAACCTATTTTTAATTATTATGCTAAAGCAGAGGATCAGGCCTCAGAAAACAATAAACCAGAACGATCAGGATTTTAACAAGGTCTCTTATAGGCAAAACCATGTCAGAGTGACAGAGAAATAAATCTTTTACATATTGCCATCTTGTACATTCCTCTTAGTCCACAAATGTTAAAGAAAAGATATTCCAGGATTCTAGGAAGACGGCAGAATAAGAAGGAAAATATGCCTGTTTCTCCCAAATTCCCCCACAAATTAAAATAGTGCCTCAAAGTGAACTTTGGTGCAGCAGAAATAATAAAAAGTCACAGTAAACAGTTGTCCAGTATCAGACAATTTTTGAGAACTTTGGGAAATACCTGACCTTGTGGCCTAAATGAGCATATCCCTCTAGGCAGATACTACTGAATAACCCAACAACTTCTGTTTGGGGCTTCTGTGTGGACTACAGCCTCTCAGCTTCAGAAACTTTCACCCAAAAGACAGTGTGGGAGTCAAGCTGGTAATCAGGGGGAAATTGCAGGACCCTCTGTTTGCTGGTGCTGGTCAAACGGCTGAGGTGACCTGACCAGATGTGGTCCCAGGCTTTGGCTGTGGGTGAGGAGGAGTGAGTACATGCCAATGAATGTGGACATAGAGGGGCAGGGGCACTGTGGCTGTGGTCACTCACAGGAAAACAGAGTGCCTGGTTTTGATTCCAGGGCTTAGAGTCACAGCAGAGACTACAGGGAGTAAGAACATATGAAGTGACAGTATTGTTGGGGACCCTGGTCATAGTTCAGGGGCAAAGAGGAACAGCAGAGTTTAGAACTGAGAAGACAACAGCATGCAAACCCTGAAGCTTAAGACACAAATTACAAAAGAATCCTTGAATGAGCTTAAAAAGGATTTTAAAAATCAGAGAGATTGAGGAAAAAACTAAGGGAAAAATAAGAATAATGCAAGAAAATAAAGAAAATTATGAAAAGCCAACAAATTTGAAAAGGAGATACAAAAACTTACTGAAGAAAATAACACTTTAAAAATTAGAAATGGGCAAAGGGAAGCTAATGACCACATAAAATACCAAAAAATAATAAAACAAAATCAAAAGATGAAAAAAATACAAGAAAATGTGAAACATGTCATTAGAAAAATTGAGTCAGAAAACAATCAGGGAGAGAAAACATAAGAATTTTTGGACTACCTAAAAGTTATGATAAAAAAGAGAGTCCAGAGACTATGCTTCCAAAAATTGTTAAGAAAAATTGCCTTTAAATTTTAGAATTAGAAGGTAAAATAGTCATTGAAAAAAAAAATCCACCAATCACCACCTGATGGAGATACCAAGATTAAAGCTCACAGGAATATGATAGGAAAATTTTGAAGATAGCAGGTTAAGAATACAATACTTTTACCAACTAAAAAAACAATTTAAATAATGTGAAGCCACAGTCATAATAACAGAATATTTACCAGCTTGTATATTACAAGACTGAAGGGCATATAACAAGATATTCCAAAACTAACCAAGAATAACTTACTTAGAAAAGCTGGGTGAAAATCTGCATGAGAAAAAAAAAATAGTGGCTATTTAGTGAATTAAAAGACTTTGAGGTATTCATGAGGAAAAGAACAAAACAAAACAGAAAATGGTACCTACAAGAATCAGGAGAAATATAAGCAGATAAACATGAAAGCACAATTATAAAGAACTTAAAATGGTAAAAATGTTTACTTCCTATATGGGAAAACATTTCAACTCTTCAGAATTTTATCATAACTAGTATAATTAGAAAGTGTATACACAAATACAAGGTTTGAAATTGAGTTGAGAATGATGGAACAAATCCTAACAAAGAAATTGATAGGTGGAAGTAAAAATGGAGCAGTTATATGATATAAACAAGCTACAAATGGAAGAACTGTTCAGGGAAGTATAGGTGGGGGTTGAGGCCTGGTAGTGCTTGAACATTATTCTCATCAGAACTGGGTTAAAGGGTGAAATACATCTACATCTAGAGTGGTATAAAAGTCTTTTGAACATACAGAGAAATAGGAGGGTTAGGGGAAACATGAGGGATTCTCAAAAAGGCACACAAATTAAGAAGTTAAGAGGGAGAGTTAATTAACTTAATTAAGAAGTTAAGATAAGGGAGAGACTTTTAGAAGGTTGTCTCCATTAAGGAATAGGAAGGCAAGAGGAGAGGATAAAGGAGGAATTCTTAGAAGGGGTACAGAACAGGGAAGCAGTGGTCAGAAGTAAATTAAACATCTGAGGAAGGACATTAAAAAAGAGAAGGATAAACAGGCAGGAAAAATGGGATGCAGGGAAATATACAACCAGCAATCATAACTTTGAATCTCAATAGGATGAACTCACCCATAAAACAGAAACAGATTGCAGAATGGATTAAAAACCAGAATCCCACAATACGATGTTTACAAAGAACCACATTTGAAAAAGAAAGGGGCATATAGAGTAAAAATAAAGCACTGGAGTAGAATTTATGATGCTTCAATTGATGCCAAGAAAAACAACAGGGTAGGAATCCTGATTTCAGAAAAAGTTAAAGCTAAAGTAGATTTAATTAAAAGAGACAAAATAAGGAAACAAAAATATGATAAAAGGTACCATAGATAAAAAATAAATACCAGTACTAAACCTATATGTACCAAATGCTATAGTATACAAATTTTAAAAGGAAATGCTAAATGAATTACAGGCAGAAATAAACAACAAAACTATAATAGTAGGGGATTTCAACCTTCCCCTCTCAGAGCTACATAAATTTAACTAAAAAATAAATCAGAAAAAAAATCAAGGAGATGAATGGACTGTCATATAAGCTCAATATGATAGATAACTGTAGAACATTAGTGGGAATAGAAAAGAACATACATTTTTTGGCAGTACATTGTGCCTTTTAAAAAACTGACTATATATTAGGGCATAAAAATTCATAATTAAATACAGAAAAGCAGAAATATTAAATACATGCTTTTCATATCATAATGCAATAAAAATTTTATTAACAAGGGACTATGGAAACACAGATTAAAAAATAATTGGAGACAAAATAACCTAATCTTAAAGAATGATTGGGTTTTAAAAAAATGAGTGGGTTCAAGAACAAGTCATAGAAAAAAAATTAATTTTCATTGAAGAGAAGTGTCATAATGGGGCAACATACCAAAGGCTACAGGATGGTGCCAAAGCAGCAGTCAGAGGAAATTTTGTTTCTCTTAATTCTTATATCAATAAAATAGAGAAATGTCAAACCAATGAACTGGGTATGCAACTAAAAGAAAATAAACTAGAAAAAGAAGAAAAAAAATTTCCTTATTAAACACCAAATTGGAAATCCTAAAAATTAAAGGTGAGATGAATAAAAGTGAATTAAGGAAACCACTGAATCAATAAATAAAATTATAAATTGTTTTATAAAAAAACATAAATTAGATAAACCACTGTGTAGTATGATTTTTAAAAGAGAGAAAAATAAATCATTAGTTTAAAAAATGAAAAGGATAAATATACCAATTATATGCCAATAAATTTAACAATTTAATATAAATTTTAGAAAACTTACAAGAACAAAAACTGTCTAGATTAACAGGAGGGCAAATAGAATATCTAAATAAAGCTAAATAAATAAAAAAATCTAAATAAATAAATATCTAAATAGAAAAAAAGTGAACAGGCAATAAATGAGCTTTCTAAGGGAAAAAAAGGCATTAATACCAGAGGGATTTACAAGTCAATCCTTACAAACATTTAAATATCAACTACTTCTAATATTAAATAAATTATTATGGGCAAAGAAGGAGTCTTATCAAAATCCAATTATAAAAATTATGGTGGTGATACCTAAACCAAATAGAGCAAAAAAAAAAAAAAAACAGAGAAAGAAAATTATAGACCAATTTCTTTAATGAATACGGATGCACAATTCCAAAATAAAATGCTAGCTAGGAGACTACAATATGTCACAAAAGTTATACTTTATGACCAAGTGAAATTTATACCAGTATTTCAGGAATAATTTAAAATAAGAAAAACTATTTAAATAATTGATTATATCAATAAAAAAGCAACAAAATCATATGATAACATCAATAGATGTGGAAAAGGCTTTTCACAAAATGTTACACTCTTATTTTAAATTGTTGAAAGTATAGATAAGTAGAGATAAATAGATAAATGATAGAAAAATCTTTGAAAGTATCTATCTATCTATAAATATAAATATATGTATGTATATATATATATGCAAATGGATCTTTCCTTTAAGTGAGAAGAAGCTTCTACCTAAAATCCTCAGTAAACTTTATTTTTTAATGAGGATAAGCTAGAATCCTTCCCAATAAGGTAATGAGTGAAACAAGAATACCCATTAACAACAATATTTTTCAATATTGTATTAGAAATGCTAGCAATAGCAATGAGAGAATAAAAAGACATTTAAAGAATCAGAATGAGCAATGAGCTAATAAAACCATGTGTTTTTGTAGATGATATGGTGATATACTTGGAAAATCCTAAAGATTCAACTAAAAATCTAGTTGGAACAATTAATAATTTTAGCAAAATAACAGGAAATATATCACCAACAAAACACTGCAAGAAGAGATAGTAAAAGATATTACATTTAAAACAGCCATAGCCAGCATAAAATACTTGGGAGTATATCTGCCATTACAAACCCAGGAACTACATGAACATAATTATAAAACACTTTTTATACAAAGAAAGCCAGACTTAAATAATTGAAGGTATAGTAATTGTTCATGAATGCACAGAGTCAATCTCATAAAATGATACTTCTACCTAATGTATTTATTCAATGCCATTTCAATAAAATAACCAAAAAAATATTTTATTAGGCTAGAAAAAATTGGAATTCATTTGGAAGAACAAAATATAAAAAAAAATATATATCAAAGGAATTAATTGGAAAAATAAAAGAAGCTTTAGCAGTGTCAGATCTTAAACCATATTATAATACAATGATTATCAAAACTATCTGTTACTAAGAAAGAGAAAGGTGATTTAATAGAACAGAGGAGACATACCCCATACAGTAGTAAGTTATTATAGTAATCTTGTGTTTGATAATTGGACAGATTTAATGTTTGGGGATAACAATTCACTATTTATTGAGAAAAATAGAAAGCAGTCTGGTAGAAATTGGGTATAGTCCAATATATTACACTATTTACGAAGGTAAAGGGAAAATGAATGCATGACCTAGATATAACAGGAAATATCATAAATGAAGTAGAACATGGTACATATCATCTATCAGACTTATATGAATGAGACAGTCAGCATCATGAGATATAAAATGGATCATTTTGAATACATAAAAATAAAAGCTTTTTGTACAAACAAAATCAATGTAGCCACGATTAGAAGAGAAGTGGAAATTGGGGACAAGGGTTAGGAATTTTACCGATATTTTCTTTGATAAAATTTGGATAACTGAAATATCAAACAGACAATTTTTCAGTGAACTAATTAAATCTATATAGTCATATAAAATGCCCTAAATCATTATTAATTAGAGTAATGCAAATTAAAACAACTTTAAAATATCATCTCCATCTTATCAGATCAGATAAAATTACAGAAGGAGAAAATGACAAATGCTGGAAGGGAAGCAGGAGTCATCAAAACTACTTGTTACTGGCTGAGGAATAGAGGAGTGGATCAATGGAATAGATTAGGCACATGAGATTCAGAAGGCAATGATTATAGTAAACTATTGTTTGATAAACCCCAAGACCCTGGTTTTTAGGATAAGAACTCACGTTTTTGACAAAAACTGCTGGGAAAACTGGACTATAGTATGGCAGAAACTGGGCATAGACCATTATCTAACACCATATACCAAAATCAAGTCTAAATGGGTGCATGATCTAGGTATAAAGGTTGATACTGTAAGCAGTCTGCTAAAACAAGGAATAGTTTACCTGTCAGACTTGTAAAAACGGAAAGACTTTATGACTAAACAGGAATTAGAGAACATTATAAAATGTAAAATGGATAATTTTGACTACATGAAATTGAAAAGCTTCTGTACAAACAAAGCCAATGTAACCAAGATTAGGAGGGTGGTGGGAAATTGGGAAAGAATGTTTACAACCTATGTCCCTGACAAAGCATATATTTCTAAAATATACAGATAATTGAGTCAAATGTTTTTAGAATACAAGTCATTCCCCAATTAATAAATGGTAAAAGGTTGTGAACAGACAATGGGCAAATTGGAACACTAATGCATTACTGGTGGAGTTGTGAACTGATCCAGCCTTTCTGGAGAGCAATCAGGAATTATGCCCAAAGGGCTATAAATACTTTCATGTACTTTGACCCAGCAATACCACTCCTAGGGTTATATCCCAAAGATATCATAAAAGTGGCAGGAAGACCCATATGTACAAAAATGTTTATAGCAGCTCTTTTTGTGGTGGCAAAGAATTGGAAATTAAAGGAGTGCCCATCAATTAGAGAATGGTAGAATAAGTTGTGGTATATGCATGTTATGGAATACTATTGAGCTATAAGAAACGAGGAATAGACGATCTTCATATTTACCTGGAGAGGTTTATACTAACTGATGCTGAGTGAGAAGAATAGAACCAGGAGAAAATTGTACACAATTACAGACACAACATATGTGTGATGACCAACTTTGATAGACTGGACTCTTCTCAGCAATTCAGTGATAAAAGTCAATCCCAAAACACTCATGAAGGAGAGAAATGTGTGCATCCAGAGAAAGGACTAGAAAGAACTGAGTTTATATCCAGATGTAAGCAAAATACTTGATCTTTTTCCTTTTCTTGTTGGGTTTTATGTCCTCTTTAACATTTTTCATGCCATCTGACACAATCTGTCTTTATAAGCTGACTAATGTATAATGTGAAAGTATTTACAGATCCTGTACTTGAGTATACACTGGCATGGGTGGGGCGGGAGGGGATGAAGGGGGGAAAAATGTGAAACTCGAGGAATTGTGTAATTGAATCCTGTAAACTAAAAGGAAACAAACAAATTAATTAAAAAATAAAACAAAACCAAAATAAATTCTTCTGTTCATATGAAACAGTATACTGGTGAGCGAGAGAGGGACAATATTTCTTAAATGAAAAGTTCAATCAACTGTTAAAGTACCTAAGATTGCAATCACAGATTTAACATTTTGATGGCTAAAAGGAAAAGAAAAATTACCTTGTTTTAAGAAAAAAGTGATGTATAATATAAAACAGCTTTCAGATAAGATTTGAACAGTTTGGGAACAAAAAATGAATGGTGACAAAAATATGAATCCTCAAATCTTGTTGGGAAAGCTGTTTGTTTATACAAATATTTTAGCAGTTTTTATTTGAAGTTATTTTCCTACTACTTGTAGGAATCAAAATGTTCATCTCTAACAGCAGCAATAGCATCCCTCTTTGATTGTCGATTTAATTATTTTCCTTCCCACAAAAATATCTTTTCTGTTGCATTCACTATTTAACTGTTCCATATGAATGAAACAGTATCTTAAACAATGTATCTCATATATGTTCTGCTGAAAAGTAGTAAACCATATTCATGATGTCAAATAATATTTCCTTATTAAAATATTATGGCATAAGAATGGCCATAGAGCACAATTCCCTGAAATTTCAAGATTAAATGTTTAAATTTGCCTCCTTGGTAAAACATAAATACTGTTAATTTACTTAAAATCAACTGGAGAGGTCACTTACTGATTTATTTTAAAAGGGTGAGATGTAATACTGCAACAATTTCAGACTGTTTCAACACTTTGATCAATTGTTCTCTTCTTTTTCCTCCTTTTTTTCTTTTGGACTTTAATATATATATATATATATATATATATATATATATATATATATATATAACCATTTAATTTTCCCCTTCCCCAACTTGTAAGATTAAATTATTTCAATTTACCTTCTTGGTAAACATAAACAATTATAACCTCCTCAAAATCAACTGAATATGTAACCTATGAATTTATTTAAACTGTGAGTTGCATGGTGTATTGCAAATATTTTCAGAATTTTTCAATGTATGGATCAGTTATGGTCATTCATTCCTTTCCTTTTTCTTTTTTGATCATTAAAAATGTTATTTACTATATCGGATGTTCTCTTGGAAGGGAAGGGAGAAGGGTACTGGGGCAAAATTCTGGTGATAGAAAAAAAGACAACAGTAAAAACTTGTTCTAAAATTAATAGTGTAAATCCAAGAAATCTAAGAGATTTCAAAGATCTGTGAATCTGTAGACCTAAAATGAAAAGAAGGCAGTATGCTTAAATATAAAAAGAGACTATGGGGGCGGCTAGGTAGTGCAGTGAGTAGAGCACCAGTCCTGGAGTCAGGAGGAAATGAGTTCAAATCCGACCTCAGACACTTAACACTTACTAGCCATGTGACTTTGCGCAAGTCACTTAATCCGAATTGGCCTGCCTTCCCCCTCAAAAAGAAAGGGGAAAGAAAGAGAGAGAGAGACACAGAGAGACAGAGAGAGAGAGAGAGAGAGAGAGAGAGAGAGAGAGAGAGAGAGAGAGAGAGAG
>NW_027187408.1:55550-72745 GCF_028583685.1 Petaurus breviceps papuanus
GAGAGAGAGAGAGAGAGAGAGAGAGAGAGAGAGAGAGAGAGAGAGAGTATGAAAATAAACTTGTGAGAAATCCAATATCTATCCACATTATAGCAAGGAAAACTTTTGTTTTTTGTTTGTTTTTTGGAGAGGGGAAGGTAGGGCAATTGAGGCTAAGTGACGTGGCCAAGGTCACATGTCTAGTTTTATCTGAGGATGGATTTGAACTCAGGTCCTCCTGAATCCAGGGCCAGTGTTTTATTCACTACACCACCAGCCACTCTGGAAACTCTTCATGTGGTTTATCGAAAATTTATCTAAGAAGAAAGCAAGAAAACTATTGCTATTATTTGCTTTAAACAAACAAGAGACTTAAACATTGAAGTTGTAAATTTATTATGCATTAGGAGGCTTATTCACTTAAAAACCAAGAGCAGAGTACAAAAGGCCCGTTACCTCTTTTCAAGACAGAACATGTTTCAAAATATGTATTTTTTCTTTTAAATGTATTCAGTCAGTAAACAATGATTTATAAAACCTGTATATATATATATATATACATATATATTTTTTCAATCAATACCCTCATTACATTTATAAATACAAAACTTACACAGTACCCCATCAAGAAAAAAATTAAAAATAGTTACAAATATCTACATATATTTAATACATATAAAACATTCATAGGAGTGCTTCATTAGAGTTGGGTGTTGTTCAATGTTCCTTTTAATGGTGCAGCAAAATACATTGTATAGATTTTTTCTCTCATAAAACATCTCAAAAACTTACCGAGGGACTTGTAGTGAAACTAGGCCCACTAAAGCATCACTCCTTCAGAAAGGAATTTTACATGAATGTTCCCATGAGATTCAGCAAGTGAGATAATGAGATTAATAGGAAAGCTAAATATGATAATAAATGCACATTACAGAGCAGTTAAGGAAATAGTGTAATTAATGGAAACAAAGATTTCACAGGTCAGTTAAGGGAGATGGGGAGAGGAACTGAGTAACCATTGTGTGCAAACTTGGATATATATTCCCTTAGCCCCCAGTGACTTATTCTCACACACTTATGAAGGTTCACATTTACCGAGCCTTGGAGGCAAGGGAGTAACTTCTGTTTGGTGTGCCTTTTTTTTTCCCTTTGAAATCATTTCTGAAACTTTGAATTGGGTGCTTCTACATTATTTGAATTAAAAGGACATTTTCTTTCCATGTTAAAGTAATTAGAACTTTAGGGGAGGCCAGGTGGTGCAGTGTGTAAGAGCACTGGCCCGGGATCGGTTCTGGCCTCAGATACTTGGCACCCACACAAAATTAACTGGCCATGTAACCTTGAGCAAGTTACTTAACTGAAATTGATATACCTTCCGCTGCCCAAGGTGGGGAGGGGGGTTTCCAGGAAAATTTTGGAGCAAGAGAGAGGCAAGTAGTCACCCCTTAATACACCTAGGAAGTGCTGCATGGTGTTCATCTGTTAAGCATCTCATCAGCATGCTTATATGCCAGGAAAGACAAAACCAAAACTTACCTTCTAAGGTTTATGTAATTTTAAAGGGAAACTATGAATGTATGAAGAAGTAAATACAAAACATTTTTAGTACAAATCTCCAGAGGCAGCATGATTGTGTTTGTTTAGTGCAGTGTTAGCTTCCTAGTTAGGAAGACCTGAGTTTACTGCCTTTCCCTGAGAGATACCAACTGTGTGACCTTGGGCAAGTCACTGAAAAAGGAAATGTTGCTGGAAATCCTCCAAGGCTATATTGTAGGCTCTGAGATTTAGAGATGAGACCTCAGAAGCTATCTAGTCCATTCCCCTTATTTTACAGCTGAGGAAACTGAGGCTCAGAGTTGAGAAATGAATTATCTGAGGTTGTACAGATATAAATTTGCAGAGACAGTTCCTCTGAGTCAGAATCAAGATTATAACTGTCCCTTTCATGTTATTTGCTTATATTCAGCCATAAATTTATTATTAAAGTCATGTTAGAAACTAAGATTGATATCTTTAGATTATCAGAAAGAGCTAGTTCTATTCACATTCCATTGGATAACAGGGAAGGTTTATTTTGTGAAAAGTTTAAGATTGGTTGAAACTTCATAACTTTTCCTTTATTTGCTATTTTTAAAAAATCTGTTTCTGGATTTGGTGGCTACAAAAACTCTTAGAAAACATCAAAAAGATACTGTACTTACTTTACAAGAGGGATGGTGGGAAGTGAGAGAAATGGAGAAACACTGTTTGGATTCTTGCAGATATAATGTTGTTTGGTACAGTTTCCTATTAAAGAAATCACATATTTTTTTCCAAAATGAAAAGATAAAGTCACTGGTGGGGGCAAAGCACTAAAAACTGGAGCGGTCAGGATCAAATTCTTGTAGGGTTATTGTTGTTTGATTATGTACTTCTCTGTCAGCAAAAAAATTTTGAACATGCACCTCTATTATTATTTTGATTTAATTAATTTCATTTAATAAAATATTTTTTCTTTACTTTCTTCCTCCCTTCTCACATTGAAAAAGAAAACAAAACAAAATTCATCTCGTCAAGCAAAACAAATTCCTGGATTGGCCATGTCCAAAATATGTCTCGGTCTGCACCCTGACTCCATCACCTCGCTGTCAAGTTAGCACATTGCATGATGAATTTTTTACAATCTTGGTTGGTTATGTCTTCATTATGTGTGTAATAAAATTTACACAAAAATAAAAGGATGTGAAGAAGATGGAACATTTGATCCTGGAGTCAAAAGACTCCAGCATCAGAATTTATTGAATAGAGGAATGCTATGTCTACACCTACACTTTAGCAAAATCACTTTGATAGCCTTGTGGTAGATGGTTTGGAAGGGGGAGAAACTTGAACAGGGCAGAAAGATAAACCAGCAGTCCATTGCAGTAGTCTAGGTGAAAAGGCCTTAACCAGAGTGGGGGCAGCATGAGAAAAAAGAAGGAACATGTGTGCATGATCTTGTGAAGTAGAAAGGAGATGCTTGGCAACTGATGGGTAATATGAGGTAAAAGATGGTGTTCGATTTATGCACCTGGTTGACTGGAAAGGTGATGGTGGCCTTGACGCTAATATCGGGAGGTTTGGAAGAAAGGTAATATAGTGAGATTTCTGATGCAGAACACAATCCCCACCCATGGGTGCTCATTCTTTTTGCCTCATTCTTTCCCACTCAGAACCAAAGCAACGTGGGTCTTTTATGGACTGGTAACTGTTTTAGGGGACAGAACCTGTCCCTGGGGAGTGAGGCATCTGTCCCACCCATAATGTGAGGGAGGAAATTTAGGGGGCAGGGCATGTTGAGGACACATGAGTATCCCTCATGTAGCTGTGGGTGAGTGGATAGCGGATAGGTTAAAATTGCCCCGTGCATGCGGTCACAGAAATGGAAAAGTTTTGGAACTTGACAGGGAAAGGAGGGAGTTGGGCTGGGGTAGTGACGGTGGATAAGGTTGTTTTGCAGACCAGTCCTATGAGGGTTATTGCTGGGTGGTTCACGTTCCCCTTGGGATCGGGCCACCTTTTTTACAGGCCCCATTAAGGGTGACTTTCACTGGCTGCTGTTGTTGCCACTCTCTCTTTCTCTGTACTTCCAGGTCTGGCTCCTTGCTTGGATGCTGAAAACTTGCTCATGTTTCCTCCATACCTGAGAACCCTCTCACTTGTTCTTGCCTTCCCCTTTAGGTAGTATAGCACCTCATTTCTTATACTTTCCTCGTATTCTTTTCTAATTTCTTTTACTAGCTTCTGGCCTCATTATTCAGTGAAAACTACTCTCTCCAAAGTTCACATGTTCCTATTTGCAAGATCTAGTGGCCTTTTCTTTCATTCTTCCTTCCTACCTTTCTTGAAGGGGGGAAGGCAAGGCCATTGGGGTTAAATGATTTGGCCAAGGTCCCATGGCTGGTAAGTGTGCCAAGTGTCTGAGGTCAGATTTGAACTCAGGTCCTCCTGACTCCAGGGCCGGTGCTCTATTCACTGTGCCACTGAGCCGCCTTGGCCTTTTCTTGAAAAGCTCTCATTCTTTTTGAACTTTTTTCAGCTTCTGACACTGTTGATCACTGTCTTGTAGATGCTCTCTCCTGAGTTTTTGTGCAACTTCCAAATCTCCTCCTCCACCCCATTTCTCTGTCTTCTTTGTTGGGTCTGTTAGTGTCCATGGCATAGATTGTGAGTGTTCCCAAAGCTCTTTCTTGAGCCCTCTTCTCTTTCTATATTTTCTTACTCGGTGACCTGAAGCAGAGACAATCAACTTACTCACTTAAGGGATCTCCCACCCCCCCACCGCAGCTGTGTTCTTGACCAGTGTGTGGCATATAATTGGTATTTAATAAAATGCTTATTGATTACTGATTGATTGAGTGACTGGACTGGGACTTGAAAGTGGACTTTGGATATTCAATATGTGAATATTGAAAAAAATAAATTGTTCTGTTCATATTTTCACTGACAGGACTCTGTTTCTAATTTGATTGAATCAGGTCTGAAATGTCTGACATGATATCATTATTCTGTTGATTGCTATGACCTGCTGCTATGCTTCTTGAGATTAAGAAAAAGAAAGCTTTTAAGAAGTTTAGCAGAGGGCTTGGCACATATTAAATGCTTAATAAATGTTTATTGATTGATTATATACCCAAACAGTCTTACTGCCTGGATTCTCCTTCATAAAACATGAAGCAGAATACAAAGTCAGTGAGGTCCATGGGCAAATGATGACTGTTTATGAATATACCCCTCGCAAATCACCATCAAAAACGTCCAACAGAAGTAGCAAAATAATCCTTGTGCAATTCACAGATAACCTATCTACTAGTTATCCACTCCCATGATGGTTATATTGAAGATTTGTAGGACCTATCAGCAGTAAATTTTCTGGAGCTTTCTGGGGCTGATAAGATGTCAGCTAACACCTTATGTTATATTTACTGAGCATAGTAAAATTCACACCTACTTTGCTCACTACATGAACTTGGTAAATACATCTCATTCCTTTTTCATTGCCTTTACTGGTTGTATCCACAGTATCTGTCCCTTGTCATAAATACATGGTTTCCTCAAAGTCTTGGTGCACTTTAGAAGCCTAAAACTCCTGGGACACCCTATATATCTGGACAGACAAAAGGAACAGTAAGTGACCACATTCTATGTGAACTATAAGTAGCAGTAATAGTAGTAGTTTATATTGTGCTATAAGTAACGAGGAGCAAATGGACTTCATAATAACCTGGAGAGATTTATATGAACTGATGCTGAGTGAGGGGAGCAGAACCAGGAGAACTTTGTACACAGTTACAGATGCATCGTATCTACGACAATTGACTCTGATAGACTGGGCTCCGCTCAGGAATGCAAAGTTAGAAGACAATCCAAAAAGCTCCTGATGGAGAGGGATGTCCACATCCAGAGAAAGAACTACACAGTATGGATGCAGACTGAGGCAAACTACCTGCTCTCTCTCATTTGTGTTTTGTTTTTTTCCTTCTTTCTCATTCATTCCTCTGGTTAGAATTCTTCTTTATAACTTGACTAACATTTAATGTGAAGGTATTTGAAGAACCTATATCTGATTCCTTGCTGACATGGGGGGGGGGGGATTTGGAATAGGAGCTCAAGGTATTGTGGAACTGAAAGCTGCAAACTAGAATTAAATAAATTATATTTTAAAATAATAGTACTAGTTTAAAAAATAGAACTCACATGTACATGACACTGTGAAGTTCACAAAGAACTTTCCTTGTCAAAATAAGTTTGTGAGAGGGGTACATCCTGGCACATTAGTTGGAACAGTTTGTAGTGAAAATAAATTTTAATTATAGTAGTTAGCAATTCCATTTATATATTTCTATAAGTGCTGTATGATGCTTTACAAATATCTCATTTTATCTTCACAACAACATAGTGATCTAGGTGCCATTATTAGTCCTCTTTTACAGTTGAGCAAACGGGCACACAGAGGCAGATAAGGGACTTTTCCAAGGTCAACAAAAAGAGTTAAAAGTGTTTGAGGCCATATATGAATTCAGTTCTTCCTGACTCCAGGTCCCAATGGACAATCAAAGGCACCATGTGATGCATTTGTTAACTTTATATTTAAAATCTTCCCATTATACTTACTTTTTTTGTGTTCCAAATGCTGACTGGCCTAACTCAACACACTAAGATCAATATGGGGTCTGTCTGGACTGTTTTATGTTTATTTTTTCCTTTTTTTTTTAAATGCATTATTAACTTCTAATTTACATCATTCGTTTCCGCCAGATTTTGAGTTACAAATTTTCTCCCCGTTTTTCCCCCACCCATCCCCCCAAAACAGCAGTCCCACAGCATATCCCCACTTCCAATCTGCTCTCTCCCATATTTTCTCCCATACCCGTTTCGACTTTTCCATTCGAAATCTATGCCTCAGTGCATGTATATCTTATTTGTTAATTACATGTAAGATGGTATTAATAATAGTGTATACACACACACACACACACACACACACACATATATATATATATTTGATTTTAAAACTTTAGATTCCAGATTCATTCTCCTCCTTCCCCGTCACCCACCCCTACTGGGAAGATATGCAGTTCACTATAGGTTGAACATGTGTGGCTAATGCAAAATAATAACATAGTAGATATATTGTAAAAGACTGACTATATTTCCATCCTTCCTATCCCACCTCCCATTTGTTCTATTCTCTACTTTGATCCTGTCCCTTTTCAAAAGTGGTTGCATCCAACTTCCCTCCCCCCCCCCCTGCCCCCCCTTCCATCATCCCCCTCTCATCCCCTCCCCCCCCATTCTCCTGCAGGGTGAGATCCCCTATTTAGTGTGTATTTCACTCCCTCCTCAAGCCAGATTAGATGGGAATAAGGTTGTCTCATTCCCTTTTGCTTTCCTATTCTTCCCCTCAATTGTAACTATTTTCCCTTGCCTCTTCTGTATGAGATAGCTTGCCCCAATCTGTCTCTCCCTATCTCCTCTCATTATATTCCTCTCACCTCTTAATTTCACCTTTTAAGTATCATCCCTTCCTGTTAAATTGGTCCTGTGCCCTCTATCTATGTATACCTGTAAACATATATACACACATTCACATATGTATTCATATGCCCATATACCCTCATATATAGACATATATATATAGACATATATATTTCTAATCCCTTCAACTACTGAGAAAAGTTTCCAACATACATTTTTTTTCCATGTAGGAATGTTAATAGTTCAACTTTGATAAGTTCCTTAGGATTTCTTTTCCCTGTTTACCTTCTCATGCTTCTCTTGCTTCTTGTATCTGAATGTCAAATTTTCTATTCAACTGTGGTTTTTTTCAGCAAGAATGCTTGAAAGTCCTCTATTCCACTGAATGACCATATTTTCCCCTGAAACATGATAGTCAGTTTTGCTGGGTAGGTGACTCTTGGTTTTAGTCCCAGCTCCCTTGACCTCCGGAATATCACATTCCAAGCCCTTCGATCCCTCAGGGTAGAAACTGCCAGATCCTGGGTTATCCTGATTGTGTTTCCACAATATTCAAATTGTTTCTTCCTGGCTGCTTGTAATATTCTTTCCTTAATCTGGGAATTCCGGAACCTGGCTATAATATTCCTAGGAGTTTTCTTTTTGGGATCTTTTTCAGGAGGTGATCGGTGGATTCTTTCAACCTCTATTTTGCCCTCTGGTACTAAAACATCAGGGCAGTTTTCTTTGAGAACTTCCAGGAGGATGCTTTCTAGGTTCTTACTTTGGTCATGGCTTTCAGGTAGTCCGATAATTTTTAAGTTATCTCTCCTGGATCTATTTTCCAGGTCAGTGGTTTTTCCCACGAGATATTTCACATTGCCTTCTATTCTTTCATTTGTATGGATCTGTTTAACAGCAACTTGATTTCTCATAAAGTCATTAGCTTCCATTTGCTCCAATCTAATTCTGAAGCAATGATTCTCCTCATTGAGCTTTTGAGATTCTTTTTCCATCTGGCAAATTCGACTTTTTAAGGCATTCTTCTCATCATTGCCTTTTTGAGCCTCCTTTGCCATTCGAGTCAGTCTGTTTTTTAAGGTATTATTTTCTTCAGTCAGGCTGTTGACTCTCATTTCATAATTTTCTTGCATTGTTCTCATTTCTCTTCCCAATTTTTCCTCCACTTCTCTTATCTGCTTCTTAAGGTTCTCTATGGCCTTTAGCCAGCTTGTGTTTTCCTTTGAAGCTTTTGGTGCAGGAGTTCTGACTTCACTGTTTTCCTCCTGTTCCATGCCTTGCTCGTTCTTTTCCCCAAAATAGGAGTGTAAAGTTGGAATCTTCTGTCTGCTTTGCTTCCTTTGCCTGCTCTTTTTGCCACTCAATTATTTGACTTTTGGGCTTTTTTGCCACAGTAGGACTCTGCCACCAGACAGGGGAGATTTCGTCCCAAAAGCTGGGGTTTTCTCAGTTGCTGGAGGTATTAGATGGGTGCCCTCTCTGAGGTCTCCACACGCTCTGGCAAGGTGCGCACACACACCCCAGGACCTCCACCCTAGACTGCAATCCAGATCCAAGCAGGTTAAAGCAAGAGCAATTACCCCTCAGAGTGGTGCTTGGTCCCCCTACACTCTGCAGGCCAGGAGCTGAGGCCGCCATGTGGCGCTGGCCTGCTGTGCCAGTGTCTCAGCAGTTTCTCGCCCCGGGGCTAGAAGCCAAACACTCCCACTTACTGGGTCCCAAAGTCCATACTGCACTGGCCTCTCACCTTGTCCTTCGCATCTATGTATTGATAAATCTGGAAACGGCCCCAGCTGCTGCTGATCTGGAGTCCCTCTGGTAGGCAGCTGGTCAGGCCCGCCCTGGGGCTAAAACCTTGGCATGGGCGGCTCCCAGAGCGCTGTGCTGGCTGATTCCTCCAGGTCTGCCAGGCTGTCCTCAGCTGAACTCCAAAGTTTGTTTAGAGTCCCCTTTTTACATGGAGAGACACAAGAGAGAGGCAGAAGAACTTTTTGGAAGCAGCACCCTCCTGGAGGCAGAGAGAGAGACTGAGAGAATTACTGGTGGCCACTTTGAATTGCCCTGGACTTTTGAGACCTGCCCCCTGAGTTGCCAAGGACTGAGGAGACATGGCTGTTTTGCTGGTACTTTGTCTGTCTGTTTTGATGTTGTTTTGCCAGATTTGTCCACTGGTGAAAGACAGTCCTTTTGTTGAAGAAGTCCTGGAACCTGGCTGTTGGCCAAGAGCTCCTGAGACTGTCCTGAAGACAGAGAGTGAATATTGTCCACTGGTGAAGGACAGTGCTGTTGTTGCAGGGGTCTGGAGACTGTCCTGCAGACAGAGTGAATACTGTCCATTGGTGAAGGACAGTGCTGTTGTTGCAGGGGTCTGGAGACTGTCCTGCAGACAGAGTGAATATTGTCCACTGGTGAAGGACAGTGCTGTTGTTGCAGGGGTCTGGCAACCTTTCTGTTGGTTCAGAAGCCCTGAAGAAGGATTTTCTTGTTGTATCTTTACAGAAATCCTAGGAGAGGGTTTTGCTAATGTTTTCAGGGGTTCTAGGACTATTCTACAGACAGAGGATGAATTAACTAAGAGCCTGGCAATGTATCTGGTGGTCTTGCTAAGCCTTGTCTCCCCAGGAACAAAGATTGCTGAGAACTTGCCTTGTGTCAAGATGAAGAAAAGACCTCCATTTTGGTATTAAGTGCTGTGCTTAAACTTGATGTAACTCTGGGGTAGATTCAATTGTGATCCAGGGGTGGGGGACTTTTGACCTATTTGTGCTCTGTGATTGAACAAATGAAGGTACTTATGTTTGGAAACTAATCTCCATTTGAGAAGAGGGGCTTTGTGGTGGACTAAATGAAGGTACAGCCTAGGGGTGGAGTAGTATTTAGAACAGAGACTTTGTAATTGATTGAATGAATGGAAGGTCCTGGGGTGGGGTAGTACTTGGAGATTATTTAATCACACTTAGTAAATGCTGTATTTTGAATGATGTCATGTTTTGACCTTCTCTGTTCTTGGTTTGTCACTGAATAAAATGGAGAGCACCTATGCTGGCATTCTGAACCTTGGGAAGTTGCCTTTCCTTGGCAATTACAGTACAAGGACCTAGAAGTCCACATGTGGTTTTGAGGCCACATGTTCCCCAACCCTGTGGTCTATACCACAAGAGTATTTTCTGAATTTTTTTAAATTATCTTCTCTATTTATTTCAATGAAGGTTTGTATCAAAAGGTCCGAGAAATGCCAGTGTTTGCAGCTTTCAAGCTGGTAAGATGAAAGCTATATAAAAGGCACAGCTTGTATTAAAGTTACATTTTGTAATAATTGTACTGACAAGCCTGTGTATTAATAAAGCAAATCTAAAAGCTGATCCCAGGTGCTGTTATGAAAATAGAAATCAAGACCCCATCTACTTGTTTCTGAAGCTATAGTTGTGCATGTACAGAGTGGTTGCTACTTCTCTCTTTACCACTAGATGGCGGACATTCACTGTATTTCTAACACTGTCCCCCTTCCCCTCAGCCCAGATTTATCCTATATGAGAGATAGCTGGCTGGAAGAAGTACAGAAAATGTTTTGCCTTAAATGTTTGCCTTCTTTTCAGCTGATATGGACAGTTTGCCTAATTTCTGTGCTAATTCAAATCTGCTATGGAGTCAGGAAATACTGAACTGACCACATCCAATATATACAAAGTTCAGTATTCAGCCCTAGTTTCATTTTGGATATTTCCAGTCTCATGGAATAAAGAACATCACCCATCTGTAATAGGCACTGTCCACTACCTGTCAACAATTAACTAAAAGGGGAGGGTGGGGTGGAATAAGGAATAGGAGGAACAGAGTAAGAAGGGAAAGACCTAATACTGACAATATAAAAAATTGTAGAGGAGGAGAGAATATTAAATCATCAGTGCCTTGATCCTGGATAACTTGTTCTTTCCTCATGATATTTTTAGAACAGCCTTTTACATCTTACTTCTAGTTTTCCCCCATTCGTCTTTCACACGCAAATCTCAAACTCTCTTTTTCTCTGTCATAATACTCTAGACCAGGGGTGGGGATCCTGTGGCCTTGAGACCACATGTGGCCCTCTAGGTCCTCAAGTGCAGCCCTCTGACTGTATCCAAACTTCACCGAATTTGTCTGAACGTGTGGCCTCAAGGCCACAGCTTCCCCACCCCTGCTCTAGACCACTACGTGGTATGTGCTGCTACTGGCCATGTTGTTCTCTTTTCCTCCCCTGGCTCCCATGATACCACATGGTAGAACGCTTCCAGGGGAATTTCTATGTTATTCCTTTATTGACTCTTCCTTCTTTTTCCAACCCTTTAATAACCTCAGAGTCCTCTCCTTAGCCCTCTCTTGTCATCCCTTTGCACATTCTCCCTTGCCAATGCCATTAACTCTCAATGCTTCAGTGACTGTCTCTACATGAATGATGGATTCTAATCTCTGTGTCCAGGTCCTACAATTTCACTTAAGAACACCAGTCACACATCTCCCACCTTCCTACTAAACATCTCTAACATGATATCAAAACCTCAAGCCAAAAAAACCCCAAACAGATCTCTGCCAAAATAAGCCCCCTTCTGACCACTCCATATTTGTCAGCCACACCATTCATATAGAAAATCTAATTAGTTTTTCACTCATGATTTTTTCTCCAGTCCTACATAATATCATTTGAAGATTACCATCAATTCCACTTCTATTCTAATTCTCAAATTCAACCCTTTCAGATTTAGAGATGGAAGGGATTTTTGAGGTCATTTACTCCAACTCTTTCATTTTATAGTTGAATAAAATGGAACCCAGACGCTGTCTTGACCAAGGTCACATATAGGCAAAGCCAGGAAAATGAATTGAGGTTCTCTGACTCCAGATCTGTCTGTCAGTTCTTCCAAAGCCCCCTCCTTCATTTTTCTAATCTCACTGTTAACTACCCACCTGGCCTATTGAAATAACTTATTAACCAGTCTTCTCTGTTTTACCCTCTTCTGCCTCCAATATATTCTTTATACTGATGAGAAATTATATTTACTCCTTATGCACAAATATGATCTTATCAATCCTTCACTCAAAACAGTGAATGGTTATCCCCACTAACAACTCTGCCTAGCAATCAAAGCCTTCCCCTTTCCCAACTATATCTCAATTCATTTCCCTCCGCACATATCACAGTAAAGGAAAAAAATAAAGATAATAATAACAGTATTTATATAATGCTTTAAGGTTTGCAAATATGATCTCTTTTGAGTTTCACAAAAGGTAGGAAGGTAGGTGTTATTTTCATCTCTATTTTAGAGAAGATAAAATGAGGAGGACAGAAGTTCAGTGACTTGCTTAGGGTCACACAGTAAAGTATCTGAAGAGGGATTTCAACTCACATCTTCTGGACTTCAAGTATAGAACTCTCCTCTTTTAAGACCCAACTAAAAAGCAACCTCCTCCAAAATTAAAAAAAATCAATCACTTCTTCCCTCAAACTAGAAATAATTGTCCTTTCTCTGACCTTACATGAATCCTGTACTTCTTCTAGAGTATTCTATTCTATTCTACAGAGGAGTTATTACAAAGTATTATATACTTAACTGTGTTGTACCCTTTTGCTACACTATAAGATCCAATACAGAAGACAGAGACCATATGCAATCTCTGTATTTTCTCCCATGACCAAACACAGTGCTTTGACCTTTAAAAAGGTTACTGAATGAACATAAAAAAACACCTCTTTAATATGCTCTTTTTCTACTCTCTCTTCCAACAACAAAATATCTTTGTCTCCTAAGTCAATTAGTGGTGTTTTATACGACATGATCTTTTAACAAAATCTCTCAGCTTATCTAGCATGATTCATGTTAACTTAGAAGGCAGCGTACTCAAAAATATTAGTACTTATTTATTATGAAAAAGAGTGAAAGTTAGAATTCAAAATTGAATGGAAAGGAAAGATGGCTCCACTGGTCTATTTAATATTTAAAACTAGGTCATATGCATTATAAAAAATATGAAAAATGTGAAAGCCAAGCAGAAAGCAAAGCAGGTAACTGGAGGAGAAAAGAGTTTTGCAGCAAGCTGACAAAGGTCTCATTTCCAAAAAAGGCAGAGAACTGATTCAAATGAATAAGAATAAAAGGTCATTCCCCAATTAATAAATGGTCAAAGAATATGAACAGGCAGTTTTAAAATCCAAGCCATCAAAAGTCATATGAAAAAAATTGCTCCAGATCACTAGAAATTAGAGAAATGCAAATAAAAGCGACTCTCACCCATATGATTGGCAAAAGTAAACCTCCAAAAAGGAAAATTATAAATGTGGAGGGGAAAAGTGGGTGCTGCTTGCAGGAAAACAAGTACATTAACTCACTGTTGGTAGAAATGTGAACTGTGGGGTGGCTAGGTGGCTCAGTGAGTAAAGCGCTGGCCCCAGAGTCAGGAGGACCCAAGTTCAGTTCCGGCCTCAGATAGTTAACACACACACACACACACACACACACACACACAAAACAACAACAAAAAAAAACTAGCCATGTAACCTTGGCCTTAACAACAATTGCCCTCCAAAAAAAGCAAAAAAAAAAAATTGAATTGTGAGCTCATCTAGCCATTCTGGAAAGTTACTAAATAAAAGTTAGTATGCATATCATACAACCCAGCACTACCAATCTTAGTATAACAAAGATCAAAGAGAGAACATATTAATACATATAAAAATATTTATAGCAGCTTTTTTTGTGGTGGTGTAGCAGCAAGCACCCCAAACGTCCTCAGGGTTTGCTGCCACCACAGGTTCTTGGATCTGCTTTGTTAAAGGAAAGCAACTCAAAATGGGTTAACAAGCTTACTTTAATCAGTCAGATATGTATCGTTTACCTCGTTCAGGGCAAAAAGGTCAGCACCCCAAACTTCAGAATATACAGACAGAATTATCAAGACAGAAGCAGATCTAGTAGACAGATTTCAAACTGTCCAACCATTACATCCATACCCAGTCAACATCTGGGTTTCAACATCTGGGTTTTTTCAAAGCCGGGGGGCTCAAGACAAAGGCTTCCCAGAATTCAGATCAAATCACAGAACACTTCTCAAAGTGAGCCCCAAAACAAAGCTACACATCAGGGCTTATATAGCCTTCCCCTGGCTCAGAGAATGTAACAACCTTATTTACTCACTGGCCAATCAAGAAGTATCTACTGAAAAACAAGCCTCCCTCCCCAGGCTCCAGGTGCATTTTAGCCTAGGGGCAGGGAAGATCTTCCAAATCTGCATTCCCATTACAGGTGGCAAAGAAGTAGAAATTAAGGATGCTGATGAAGTAGAAAGTAGCTAAATAAATCACAAGTACATGGATATGATGGAATACTATTGTGCCATAAAAAAATGATAAAGGGGGCAGAGAATTCTATGAAGACTTTTATGAAATGATGCAGAGAACAGAAGAATGATTTCTACAAAACAAACATGGCAAAAACACATAGCTGTGAAAGACATAAGAACTGTGCTTAACATAATGACCAATCATGATTTCACAAAACTCATTTACAAAGCATACTACCATTTCCTGAAAAAGAGATGATAAAATCACAGTTCCTATTGACACATTTTTCTGGACATAGCCAATTGGATATTGTTTTGCTTGACTATATAAACTTGGTTCAAGGGTTTTACTTTACTTTTTCAATAGGGGAGAGAAGGTGAGAGAAAAAGGAAGATTTTCTAATGAAAAACTGAAAAATATTCAATTCAAAATAAAATATATTGGGGATACTCTTTGACCAAGTAATATTATTACTAGGTTTACAAACCTGAGATCAAAGAAAGAGGAAAAGTTCCACAAAATGTACCAACATATTTATAGGAGCCCTTTTTGTGATAGTAAAGAATTGAAAACTAAAGAAATACCCATCAATTAGGGAATGGCTGAACACGTTATGGTATATGAATGTAATGAAATATTATTTAGTTATAAGAAATAATGAAGTGGGAGGTTTCAAAGAAATCTGAAAAGACTTGTATCATACAGAAGTAGACAGACCCAGGAGAACAACTTGTATAAGACAATTTTATGGAAAAGACAAATAATTTTGAAAGACTTAAGAACTATAATCAATGCATTGATCAAATAATGTTTCAAAGATTCAAGATAAAATAGGCTACATACAGCCTAACAGAGAAGTAATAGACCAAGGATCCAAACTTATATAGACATGTTTATATGTATGTGTGTGTGTGTGTGTGTATTTTGGGGGAATGAGGATATTGGCCAATGTGGAAAATTGTTTTACTTGACTATTCATATTTGTTGTATGAGGTTTTTTTTTGGGGGGGGGAGGCTAAAAGGAGAGAAAACATATCTTTGTTAATTTTTTAAAAGTAAAATTAAAAATCAAAGAAATAAAACGGGGAGGGGGAGGAAAAACTCAGGCAAGAAAACAGAAGGTAAAGAAACCAGTATTTAACTCCACAAGGGTAAAGTAAATTAACACACCAAACCATCTAAGTCATAAAAACAGTAAAATTAATTGACCTCACCTTGCTGGTCTGACTCTGCATTTCATGAAACA
Source organism: Petaurus breviceps papuanus (assembly GCF_028583685.1). Taxonomy (NCBI): domain Eukaryota; kingdom Metazoa; phylum Chordata; class Mammalia; order Diprotodontia; family Petauridae; genus Petaurus; species Petaurus breviceps. The sequence goes on from NW_027187408.1 coordinate 71,084, forward strand.
AGTGCACTGACTGTTGGAAATGTAATACTTGACATGACTTTTACAGTTTCTGCTGCCCACATCATCCTGCAATGAAAATGTGACACTGTGTGATCAAATACTCCAGTCACATAAAAACTAAAATAATTTTCCTCCCTATTTCCTCTGTAGCCATATTGGAGAGTGAATGAATATATGTAATTTTAACTTCCCATCGTGAGTTTTTTTTTCTTTTCTGTTGATTCTTTGCTTTTCCCCTGGAAAGACATAAGCTCAAAGCAATGGAGCTTTCTTCAGTTTACCTTCATCATGCTTTCCTTCTTGTGATCTAATGAGCAAATTACAAGAAGGAAATTCTTTGCTTTGTACCTCAAAGTTTCCAATCTTCCCATTTTTCTTCAGGCTACCTCATTTGCTTCTAGACACCTAGATAGCTAAGAAGGAATCAGGAATGAAACTTAATGTTGGCAAGCTAGCAGAATTCACAAGGACATATTTTCGAAGTTTAACCAGTGGAAATGCTGAATGAACGGATCTGAAAATTCAGGATAACATTCCAGATTCTTCAAGTGAAATGCCTTTAACCTCTAGTGGCTAGTAATGGAAGATACAGAGAAGGTCAGAATTAAGAGGAAAAAAGGTAGAATAATTCAAACATTAAGAAGGAAGACTAGTTCCTTTAGACTAGACCTTTTCTCAACAAATTGGATCGAACTTGAAAATATAATGGAAACCAGGTACCTATTTCCAGCTAAAATTAATGGCTAAATGATATGCATAACCTTATTAGAAAGGAAAAATAACCTTTCATTCCCTTCATAAAGTTCACAGTTTAGACTAATGAGTTTTCTATATCACCCAAAGTATATAGGTCTACCCTAAAAGGTAATAAGAGGGAAATAATGAAGCTATAATGCAATGTTACATTTTAAAAACAATGGGAAGGGATATTTTTATATTCTAATATAATTAATGATTCATAGAAACAGAGAAGCACAAACACTGACCACCTATATTTGTGTCTCCAAATTGTTTCAGCAAGCATTACTTAATGTAACAGACATTTGTGTCAAGTATGTGGAAAAATACATATTATAAAGGAGGAGGGCTAGCTCTATAAGTATAACAAACACAAATAGCAACAGAATAAACTATAAGTCAAACACATAATGAAGAGTTGATGAGGAGAAAAATATGGCATTGTTTTGGCCTTGTAGTAATCAATAAGATCTTTCTGTATTGCAATCAAATTAGGCAGTGTCATTAGTATAAGAACATATATAATCTATTTCTTGAAGAAACTTAAACATTACTTAAGAATAGGCCAATGTTTAAAAGCCCCACCCTCCAAAAAAAAACCTTGAAAAAATGTAATACATAAAAATATCTTATTTTAAACAAAATTTAAATGCTCTCAGACTACTTTTTCTCAAACTGAAATTTTATGGCAATAGCAATATGGACTAGACTTGTGATTTCTTCTGAACAAGGAACTCCCAGATAAGATTCCCTCTATAAATGAAGGTCAGCACTTCGCTACAACTTATAGCCTAAGACATGGAGAGGTTAAATGACTCAATCAGTCAGAAGTGAAACTTGAAGTCAGCTTTTTCCTGGCTCCCAGACCAGATCTCTCTTCATATTCCATATTGTCTCTCAGCATTTCTTTTCCTTTCAAGTTCA